>NW_028278662.1:0-134762 GCF_059751315.1 Micrasema longulum
TCAACTTTTCATGCATCTTTAAAAATGTTTCAACCAAGGAGAAACATTATAAAAATGATTGAAAAAATGTTTACCCTATAACTGTTTTATCTTGGTAAATATTTTTTTTCAAAATTTAGGTGTAATGTTGGATTCAAAACTTACATTTCACCAAAACGCTAAGATGGTAATAAATAAGATTGCAAAAAAATATCAATTTTGGGAAGGATCAGAAGATTTATTGATAAGGACTCTTGCAAAACTATTTACAAAGCAATTATTAAACCACACGTTAACTACTGTGGTAGCATTTAATTTTTATCAAACAAAGAAAACATAGATAAACTAATTGTATTACAAAATAAAGCCTTAAG
Organism: Micrasema longulum; assembly: GCF_059751315.1. Taxonomy (NCBI): domain Eukaryota; kingdom Metazoa; phylum Arthropoda; class Insecta; order Trichoptera; family Brachycentridae; genus Micrasema; species Micrasema longulum. Next base: position 354 of record NW_028278662.1, read on the forward strand.
AATCATTTTGAAACAAAACAGATACACGAGGGTAAAGTCGATGGTAAATGAAATGAAATTATTAGCATTTAAACAAAGAATATTTTACAATACAATGATATTTGTTCATAAAATTGTAAACTCTAAAGCTAGGGTTTCCTAGGACAGCGGTGCCCGTATTTTAACGGCCGTAGTGAACAGTGATGCGGTTGACAGCCGTCGTAACGGTGACTAGAAAGTGGTTTCCTATAAAAATGGTGTTGATAACACCGTTAAAAAATAAAACCACTCTCTATTCACCACTACGACGGCTGCCTACCGCATCACCGTTCACTACGGCCGTTAAGATACGGGCACCGCTGTCCTAGGAAACCCTAGCTTAATAAAAAAACAGAATTTTGGAAAAAAATTAATCGGAACCAGCATGAACACGATCACAATACTAGAGAAAAGAACAAAATTAGACTTCCATTTAGGAAAAAGGACAAGTCACAAAATTCAATTTTATTTAAAGCGATTAAAAAGTATTACGAAATGGAAAAAAATATTTATTAAGAAAAAAACATATCAAAATTTAAAATAATGGTCAAGACATATGTGATAAACAATTTATAAATTAAATATATTTGCAATGTAATTATTAGATCACACATAACAATATGTATGATATGTGTGCCCTACTTTAAGATTTAAATAAATAAAAAAAACTTATTTCACCCTATTCTTGAAATCCAAAACTTTCTATTTGACTGGGTACGCACCGACGTGCAAATTCCAGATGCCAATTTGGTTTTTAATTAAAAATCCTGTTTAATTCCGGTTATCAATTATTTTTTTTCGAAAATCAGACATAATTTCAAATAACACTCATAGACTAGAAACCTTTTTAAAAAAAGAATCTTGTTTACTTTATAGATATGAATAAATCACTCAAATTAAAACACTCACAATAAATAATTTTTTGACGCAATGTTTCGAGTTTGTCCAAGTTTTTTTTGACACCCATATTATGTTCTTTAACACAAATATCAATCAAAATACAGGAGTTAAAATCTTACACACAAATAATGAAGGGTTAAAAGTAAATAATATGGAAATATTTCACATTGGGAAAGCTTTAAAAAATAATGTTACTTTGATCAATAATCAAACAACCTTTCAATATAGTCCGTTATACGATGTTCCACTGTTATGATTACTCTAAGTCTATTAAGATCACCCCCTCCCTCCATCCCCTCTACCCTTTTTCAACTATTTCTCAAACAACATGGAATATTTTCATAATTAAATCATTGCGTTTGTCCTAATCAGCGCATGCGCTTATTTAAATGCACGTTGTGTTGGTTTTACATTTTTGTCCAATAACTATAGTGAAAGTGGGTTTTTCATGTTGGTTTATTTGGTATCCTGACGAAGAGACGGGGTCGTCTCAAAACCATTAATTCATTGATTAATTAAATAACATATTTGGCCATCTTTTTCCTTGCACCTTATAAGCAAAATAAAATAAGAAAGGATACCGATTCACAATGGCGAGATTATTGTAAGCGTTTTGGAATTGCCCTGTTTTCGTTTTGGAAAATAGCGAGGCAATCGTAGAAGACATTTTCCAAGGCCAGGGAGATATCTTATTTGTATCGATTTCATCAGAAATGAAAATAACAAAGGGTTCCATTGACGGAAAATTCTTTGAAAACGGCGCCAATCGAAAAATAATACATTTCCTTATATTCGCTCTGTTGGTTGGAACGATTGAAAATGACTCTTTTGGTCAATTGTATTTATAATAATAGGAATATATAACTTTTTTACAATTTTAAATTAATAAGGATTACGCATAAATATATTATCTTCTTCATTTAGTATGAATCTATGTACTTACCTTTTATACATTTTTAAATGTATATATAATGTAACCCGCAGACAAGCTTCGGCTTTGCGGGAACAAAAATACAATTATGTATGTTACTTATTTGTTAAAATAAATCAAATAAAATACATTATTTTTTTAAAATTATGAGATGAATCTGACCCGCATAAATAAAGGATTCAGCTTTTTAACTTCACAAACATCAACAGATGAAAGAATTGAAGATATATATATGTTTAAATTAAAATGGCGGCCTCCGTGGTGTAGTGGTCAAGACGCTTGACTTACAGACGGAAGGTTCCGGGTTCGATTCCCGGTGAGAACACAAAAATTAAATGTGATTTTTCTCAAGCCTGGGTGTTCTGTAATGTAATTCACCGCTCTAATTGGGCCTCCTGGCCTGTTGTGGTGCAAAAAAAAAAAAAAAATATGGGAAAAATGGTGAATGTTACACAGTATGTAAAGTGGCCACTTAAACCAGCCAATGACAGGTCATAAGCCCTGTAGATGCCTAGACTTACATATTACCTTTTCTAAAATGTACTTCATCTCTGTTTTACTATGTTAAAATTTACGCTCCCCAGGGAGTTGAATCCAGACCTTGACGACAAAAATTTAGACATACTCAAAATATTGATGATATTTACTGTTGCAATTGCTCTTTAAGTAAATGTTTTTACTATCAATTCAACTAGAGACACTCTACAATACACGGGAACGATATTTTATCTATCTTTCAAAGACTCCAAGAAGTACGACCCCCAAATTCGCCCCGTGTTGTGTTCGGAACTATTAAATTCGTTGCAGCGAGTCACCGCTGCCACTCGGGAGACGCTACTTCGCTGCCAAGACGCCACATCTTGATGCTATTGTCAATCCACCATTATATTATTTAGTCGACCGTCACCGTGCTAGTAAAATTACGTATACCGAACTGTATTTTTCATCCACCTAGAAACAGAATAAGAAAAAAATATGGGCGGATTTTCCTTTCTGTATTTATTCTCAAATGTGTGTCTATTATTATCGATTTCGAATTAATGGTGTCAGAAGAGAAGTATTATTAACATTGTGGGGTTATGGGTACCGCTATAGGGTAAGTATTTCCAAATATACGATTAAATCTAAGTGCCATTTAATCTTACGATTTGCTTTGCTAAGTGGTTTCCGATACGTATTCAATAGTGTTGCGCACAATCGATTATGATCAAAATATTCGATTATTCCATAAGCGACATTTCAAAATAAAATACAGGCAGTGCATTTTTTACATTTTGTTGACTTGTACCATAAGCACATATTGAGTTTAATAATATTAGTTTATTTAGATTAACGTCCAATGGGCATTTACAATGATTATATTGTAGAAAAGAAGACATTCCGTTATATTGTAATAAGTACAGAAATATAAGTTAAAAGAATAAAGACAAAAGGGTTTATTTAATAAAGCAGATTAAGAAAGAGAAAAAACAAAATTAGAATAGGTGGAAATGGAAGAGGGAGAAAGATGAATGACAGCTAAATTTAATTCATTAATTGCATGAAAGAAGACAACTTGTGTTCGAAGAAATCAAGACTGGGATAAAAAATAATAAAATAATTATTGATCATACGTTAAATGGAATTTTGAAAGTGCCGTTAGATTAGAGATTCTTGAGATGTTAAAAAAAATATTTAAAAAAATAATAATAAAAAAAAACAAATAGCAATCATGAAGTTTCGCATATATTAATCGAATCTTGTATCTATTGTATATGTATATATATGCCAGGGGCGAACCGTCCATATAATCGATTATTCGCAGCTTACCATTATATTTCACTACCAATAATAATGTTTTATAGTAGTTTTAATTATAGGAGAATAAATAAAATAATCTTTATTTATTATAAATTAACGTCACTGTTTATATCTTCCTCAAAAAATAAATATAAGCTGCTAAATGCGCACCCAGCGCATTGCCCGGTTCCTATTATTGCAGCTTATTTTTCAATACAAAATGTATACTGTATTTTAACATTCAAAAACCTAGTGCCTACATTTTTCTCGCTGAGTTCACTTGCAGATTACAGATATTATTTAAAGCTTCTCTATTTGGAGAGTAGTATTTCAAGCGTTATTTCCTCAAGACCATTTTCGTTTGATAGTATTCTGTTGACATATGACGCCAGTTTTTTAGTCCGCGCGTTTTAGCTAGTGGCGCCTCGCTCGGTGTCGTCAATTTCTTGCATTATTCATTCTCAGTTTAGAAGGAAACAAAGCTGGTGGCCCGGCGCAGCGCGGCGGTCACAACGGTCACGTGACATTTTTGTTGCAATATTATTGCGAATATTTCTAGTGAATGTTATTGTTATGTTATGTTATGTTATGTTATGTAATGTTATATGTAAAGTTAAAATTATGTATTTTGGCATAAATAAATGAATTTTAATCTAGAATTATTGTTTTTTTAAATTTTTCAGAAAAAAAAATACATACTGTAAAATAAAAAAACATTGTTTGTGTACATAATGGGAGTGACGTCTTACAATAAAATGTTTACTTTATTTTATATTAGTACCTAAATATTTGCAGAATAAAATGTAAATTATAAAAAAATATACAGTGTTTTCAATCAGTGCTAAATAAAAAGGAATTATGAATATACTTATTTTATTATCCTTATTTTTTAACATATTTTATTTTTTAAAACTTTTGCATAAATGTACTGTCTTAAAATAATGGAGAATGTAACTACATATTTCGCAAAGTTATTAATTGTTGTTTGTTTGTAGGGTTATTGGTTAAAATTATTTTAATTAAAAATAAGTAGGTATTGCGTCTTCTGTTGCCAGCAGGTGAAACTGGATCTGGAGTGATGAAGTTGTTTTTACACAAAACCATAGAAAAGGAATCCGTGTACCTGTATATACTTTTTTTTCATACGCCTCCACTCATTTGCGAGATTACTTATATGTTTGTACATGCAGGTACAAATTATAAAAAAAATTAAAGCTTACCTATAAAAAAAGTGACCGTTCGCCACTGACGTATGCGTATGGGTATATGTATGCGTGGATGTATGTGTATGTATATATCAATATGAGAAAACTGGTAAGTTTATGTTATATTTGTCTGTTTTTTCTATTAATTTGTAAATTATTATTATGTATAAAAATATAATTGCCAAGCTTGGAACGGGGTATGTGCCCTTGTTAGCTGCGCAAAGTTTACAAAAAAATGTAAATATGATCAAATGTATAAATAAATATGAGCCAGATGTTTCCATTTTGTTGCAAACACTCTTGCAATTGAGATGCAATCTCACATCGGATATTTTTCTCTGGGGATTTTGTTGATTATTGTCCAAGCCAAAATAGTTAACTAGTGAAATTTAAGATATTGTGAAATAAAGTTGCACGGGTAAGATTAAGTGGTCTTGAGAGCCAATTCACGTCACCAAAGCGACTAATTATTTTTTCTGAACAAATGCTCGCCACCTTGGTCATTGATGCTCTAGCGGTGTATGCTGTTATTATATCCCGCTGAAAATGGGTCATGTTATTGAAGTCATCATGTTTCTGTAGTTACGATATAAAAAAATTATCCACAACCGCGTACTTTCGTTCTCAAATCACTGTTTTGCGATTACAAAAAAAATGTCGTAATTAGACGTTTTTTAAATTTATTTTTTGTTTTTTACAGTATACATAAGTGGTAAAACAGAGTATTAAAAAAATAAAGTATAATTACATAGCAATGAAATACATATTATAGTAAAAATAGGAAACAAAAAAATCCCACAAAGGCATGGCCTGTTTGTGGGTATACAAGAAAATGTAAATGAATTTTCGCTCCTATAATAAATAGTGAATGTTGGCCGGAAATGACGCAAACAGCTGTCTTTTGGCTATTAAATGCCTTTTTATGGACTTTTTTAGTTTTTCTAGAACAAGTATTGTAAAGTTGAAAAAAAATCGTTCAAACGTGTTGGGGAAGAAAATCCTTTCAAAATCACTATGTATGTGCTCATTTTCTTTCAATTGCTGGAAGATTTGTAGCTTGAAGGAATGGAATTTAGATTTTTCTTTTAAATGCTGTGTACCAAAGTGTTTTTAATGCCAATAAATGCTGCAACCTTAAGTTCAAAACTGCTACCATTTTGCAAAATTTTGTCTCCCACGCGTTTTACGTTTTCAAGACTTAAAACAGAAGTAAAAAGTCTCTCAGAGTTTCATTTCTAATTGATCCTATTCCTTTAAATTTTTGCACTTACGTCCATATCAACTGTTTCTACGGTCATCACTCAATCTTCGAACTGAGAACAGAAACGTTACCTAGCCACATCGCTTGAATTCCTGCTCGTGAAATACGATTCGACTCCGAAAGCCCGATGAGCTCCTGTCCATGGACACAATTAATAAAAAATCCACCACACTATCGCGTAAATGATGCCTCAACCAATCCGCTGCCTCTACTTTAATCAGAGACAGCGCGATTCAAAAGACACACTGTAAAACTTGATGCTGACGATGGAAATGGAATTTAATTCACATTAGATGAACGTCTTTTGGATGAAGAGAAAGAAAGAATATCCGGAGCTGGCAAGAGAAGCTTTTAATTATTAGCGCCATTTGCCACATCTTACTTATGTTAATTAACGTTGGTTATTTGCCTCTTAAAAATGTAACAACGATTCTACAAATTATTTAAGAATTAACAGGCACTGCCTTCTGACTTTAATTATTGTTTTTGTTGAAGTTATTTTTTTTATTTATACAACCTAAAGCGCTTGTTTTTTTGCCTCTGAGTCCGTGACGTCCCAAGTAAGGCCTTGCTATGTATTGAGGGTGGCAACCCGCATGTTAATAAACACTGAATTTTAACATCGAATCCACCAATCGATTGAGTATCACATCACTACCAACTGTTAGTTTTTCCACCGCGATTCTTTGTTTAGCTTTACTTAACTCGAACCGTATTTTTTTGTTTCCCGCAGTACTTTGTAACTTTGAATATTTTAAGCAGATATTCGTAGTTTTAACAAAGCGGGTTATTCAAAATAATGTTTGTACCACTATATTTGCTTAATTAATATGTTTAGTGATACAAAAGAGACTTAAAAAAAATTATGTAATATTGGTAGACTGAAACGACACAGATTTCGCATTAACAAGCTGCATATAGCAACAACTTCGACACTGTACAAATTCCTAGAACATATCATAATAATAATAATAATAATAATAATGTTTTGATAATTTATATAGCGCCATTTTTGTGAAAATCACCTCAAGGGCGCTGTACAATAAATAATATCCCAACACGTCTTGCAGCTACAGAGCGCATGGACGGTTAGGATTCTAGTTCCTCGTCTCCAATTATGATATATTACAATTATGGTATATATAAGCTAAATAACATAACGTCTTGCAGCTACAGAGCGCATGGACAATAAGAAATCTAGCCCCTATTTATTTTTTTATTTTTAAACTTTTTATTTGACAATGAAGTTTAGAGTTTAAGTGATATTTTAAAAACAAAATAAAAAGCAGACTTATAAAATTAGAATTAAGATAGCAACAAGTCTTGCAGCTACTGAGCGCATGGACGGTTGAAATTCTAGACCCCATTTACTAAATTTAGATATTTGATAGTTGATAACATTTACATAATATGATAGCTAACATCACAAAAAGTCTTGCAGCTTCAAAACGCATCGACAAATGGAATTTCAACAACATAAGAATGATTTTAAAAAGTTAATAATAAAAAATAATTTTAAGAAACGCAATAATAATACATTGAGCAAAGAACTAGTAAGTATGGCAATTAATTAATTGGCGGCCTCCGTGGTGTAACAAATTTCAATAAAGAACAGCCATAATCTGCAAGCATTTGAACATACTCAAAACATTGTTGAATAAATAAATAAAAGGCGGCCTCCGTGGTGTAGTGGTCAAGACGCTTAACTCACGCACGGAAGGTTCCGGGTTCGATTCCCGGTGAGAACACAAAAATTAAAATGTGATTTTTCTCAAGCCTGGTTGTTCTGTAATGTAATTCACCACTGTAATTGGGCCTCCTGGCCTGTTGTGGTGCAAAAAAAAAAAACAAAAAAAAAAAAAATGAAAATGAAATGAAATGAAAAGTGAACATGTAACAGCACAAAAAGTAAAATATAAAAAAGTAAACAAAGATAGCATTCCTTAACTTATTATTAAAGTTAACAAGACAATAGACGATACCCAAACTCAAACTCATCCCTATTTTATTTTTGTATGCAGTAAACAGGATCTATTGTCTTTTTCCTAGTAAATAACTGTAAAAACACTTGGTTCACGTTTGGCTGTTCCCTGGGAGATGATAGTAGAAACGCATCTGCGTAGTGTAGAGTATAGGTACCAAGGAATATATCCGCTTTTTTTTACTTTTGTTTGTTATCACTAAACGCATGTTTCCCGCTTGAAATTTCTGATTATTATTATTTTACTTTGATTAAGATGTCAGATAAACTTGTGTATTACTTTTGATATTCGAGTAATGTTACGTGATACAGGAAAAAGGGTATCATTTGTATTTTTAAATTAACATAGAGAGGTAGTACTATATCATACAGAAATTGTTTTATTATAAATAGTTAAATTTCGGCACTTGATCTTCACAAATAAACACTTTTTTAAACAGTTTTAACAGAAGCACAGTTATAAAATCACGAGAGTTTGTGGCGTTTGAATATATTTATGTTAGGTTAGGTTAGAACAAAGCGTTGAATATAATAACGTTTATAAAACAATACTTTAAATTAATTATCTCACTCTTTGTTTATAGCATGTCCACACCTCAGCGACTTAACTCAATGTTTATAACAATTTAACACATATTTGTGTATTTTAAACTAAAGTTGCAGAGAGGAACTATATTTCACACCCAGCCCGCTCGGAGGCTGGGTGTGAAATCGTTACATTTAAAAAAAAATGTTTTTTTTCTTTTATTGTAACGCATAGATATCCTTTGTATTAGGTCCTGCCTAGCTAGGAGTTTCCTGTGTTTAGTCAGAACCTTTTTTGTTAAATGTGTATTTTTCTTGAATGATCCGAAAACAAGCAGAATCAGTAATAATAATAATTAAAATAATAGAAATCGAAACAGAAATTCAAATTACAAAACATAAAAAATAACGCGTTATAAATTTTCAAACAGAAGAATATTATGTGAACAAAAAAAAACAATTTACAAATTTGTTCAGTCTCCATGTTTTCCATCTGCTCACTATCTTCTTGTACACATTGCAACTAACAGACGTCTTTATCTCAGGGTCCAACATGTTAAAAACTTGGAGTCCAGCACTGTCGTCCTTGTGAAGAAAATGGCATCCCCAATTTAAAAAAAAATGAGTTATGTATATTCATTTTTAATAATACAAAGTAGTAGATATAGCGCCAAATATATTAATGAAGTGTGGGATGTTGTTGTAGTTTTTAAGCAATAATGTACAAAAATATGCAGTATCTATACATTTTAACCTTAAGTAATCACTTAAAAGCGGCAAAAATATATTATTTCACTTAAATAGCTCCGTATTACTCCGTATGGATCCGCCGGCGAAAGGATTTTTAAGTTCGATTAAACAAAAAAGTTTTTTTTATTTATTTTATTATTTCATTATGATTGAAATATTTTATTTATTTTTTACGTGTGGAATGATACGGAGTGGCTGTTTCAATGCGCGCTTTTTTTCTTCTTTTTTTGACATTGTATTTAGTAATGTATAGAAAACTATAATTGGCCTATGATTTTGGTTTATTTGTAAATATTTATTTTTTTGTTGTAATGGCTGTAGTTTTCTTTTAATAAATAAATAAATTTAAAAAAATAAAAAATGAAAATTCCTTAACATTCCTCGTTTCTTAATTTATCTATACACATAAAAGGTGATATTTATATGTGTATCCTCGAAAGACTTAATAACTACAAGACCAATTTACAAGTGGTTTTTCCCAAAATTATAATCTTTGCCCTGGGTATTTTTATAGCTTTTAAAATCTTCATTCTGATCAGTATAAAAAAAGTAAGAAGCACAAATGTTTTATTCATCGATCTACCAGGGCTGCACTCGACGAGAATCCATACACTAAAAAAATGAGTTGATGTTATATTTTTGCATATAAAAAAAAATTGTGCTATAATTTGTTTACAATCATATCCCAATCATATTCTTTCTTTTATCCCTTATAACTTCTACGAATTTATTTATTTTTACTGGAATTTTAGTAATGGTAAAATAATATCAACTGACATTTAATAAATTGTTGAAAATAGTATGACTGCATTAAGCAAACCCCTGTTGGTAAAAAGAGCAGAGTTTGACATTTACAAAAATAATTCTATATTTGAATATGAATTGTTTTAAGTTTTGGAATTCAATCATATACTAGTACCTAGGCAGCTACTTAGCAATTAAAAGTTACACCATCTTTTTACGTTTATCCGAAAGGTTTTTACACGCTTTAACGGCGCTGTATTTATTTATTTATTTATGCTTTATTAAGTTAGTTCATAACGTATGAAAGGTTTCGAATTCAATGTCAAGTTCAAGTTAAAACCAGGCTGGCGGTTAAAGAATGACTAAATACGCATTGGACATGACTAAGCGTTAGGGTATGAGTTGAATGTAATAATTTTAGACTCAAGGTGCGTCTATGTGTATTAATAAGTCGGTGGTTTTATTTAAGAACCCCGATCGTGTTAATATGGTGACACAAAAGTGAAGCATAACTTAATTCCATAAATTTTATATTGTGTTTATTGAATCCATATATAAGAATACACTCAAATCAAACATTAGCAAGACATTACTGGGTTCAGCTCGTTAGTAAAAATATGCACCACAAATAAATTAAAAAATACATAGATATCTGAGACGAATCGTGTATAGAATCAATTATGCGCAGCTTACCATTATATTTGACCATCCATAATAACGTTTTACGGTGACTTTATTTACAGAAAAACAAATAAATAATTACTATTTCTTATAAATCATTGCCATCATTTGTATTTTTCTCCATATATAAATAAAAATATTAATAAAGCGTGGCCAGCGCCAGCAATGAGCCAAGGAACTAGCCCATTACTCCAGCTTATTTCTTCATACAAATAAATGTACTATATATTAACGTATTAAACCCAGTGGCGGGATTTTTCCCTAGAGTAAACTTGCAGATTAAACAATTTTTTTGAAGATTCTCAATTTGAAAAACAGTATTTCAAACATTTTTTTCTTAAGGACTATTTTCTTTGAGATAATACTTTTGACATATGACTCGCAACACATGTGGGGCTTGACACGGCTGTTTTTGGCATTATTCATTTTTAGAACAAATCGGCCAGTTGACATTTCAATCGTAATGAGAATACCTAACTGACTGAATTCATTGTGCCATTTTTTTTTATACTTTTATTAAATTATTAAGTTGAATTAACTGGATTCATTGTACTATTTTTTTATACTTTTATTAAATTATAAAGTTGAATTAATGGGTAATAAAGCTACACAATATAATATATAATATATCACGAAGTTACGTCGCACAGTGTTTTGACCCATACAAGCTACAAGATAAAAAGTCACTTTTGAATTCTTAAACGATGACGTCATGGGGGCATTACCAGATAGTTAGTGTGACGATTGTAAGCCTAATTGGGGTGATTAATGCTTGGGGTGATTCATACCAGAATATGAAAGTCGGATAATTGGTTTTTGAAAGCCTAATTACATTTATTTGCATTTTGGCGTCCGACGTGTAAAGGTTGTTTATCAAGTTTAAAGTTTTTTATTTCGATTTTAAAAAAAATGGAAGCTATTTAGGAAGGTATGTTGTATAGTTTTTTTTCTATTATTTTAATGTATTTCATTTAGGTATTTAAAAAAACAATAATTTAACTTATGTATTTTTCAGTAGTTAAAAAAATATCAATTTCTAACTTCTCGAGAATTTATCTCGGAGAGTATATCAAAGTAGCAAAAAATTATTTTTATTTTTCAATAGACCAATTTATTGTTAATTTATTACAGTTTCGATATTTTACCGCACGAAGTTGCATCTATCTTATTTTGTTATTTTACAGGTACCAGATACGAGATTTCCAGGCAAGAATTGTACGTGATGTGGAAGAGTTTGACGAAGAAAGAAAGGCTTCAAGGAATGTTAAATAATATTGTTAGTAAATTTGAAGTCGGTGAACTTGGTGCAAGTGGTGAAAAACTGTTAAAAAATCAAATTAAGCTTATTTGTTTAAATATAAGCAGAAAATGGACCAAATCTGGCTGTAAATTAGATAGATTTGTTAAAAAAAAAATTGAGTGGCTCGACGGTAGTGAAAATATTTTGATATGTGAAAACTTTCGACAAAGTCCTTCAGTAGACATGAATGAACCATCTACGTCTACTGGAAGGCCCGCAAAGGATTTTGGGGTATGCAGTGATCAGTGCAAAAGGACAAAAGTGCGTAATTTAGTGAGTACGAAGACATCTGAAGAACTTTCGTTTGCCACGCAGGTATTTATTCGAGCATCAGAAAAACGCACAGTTGCCGATCTCCTAAAGAAAATTTTGAAAGCTACTCCCAATGAAGTAGCAAAAATACGTAGGGAACATCAACAAGTAAACAAACAGCGGGCATTGACAATTGAGGAAGCGCTAAGTTCATACGTTGACTGTAAATTATCTTCGCATTCCTACAAAGTTATGCGTAAAAATGCCATAAAAACCGGCCCAACATATATCCGGCATTTTATAGTTTAAGAAAAGCAAAAGAAGCATGTTGCCTGAGCGAGGAATTTGTCAAAATAACGGAAACTAGTGCAGAAATCCAGCTACAAGCGATTTTAAATCATACGGTGGAACGATTGCTAAATGTAGAATCAGAAGTCTTAAAAGAAAGAGTTCCTTCAGGTTCTGTACTGACTCTTATATGCAAGTGCGGTGGAGATGGAAGCTCGGGACATAGTAATTATAAACAGAAATTTCACACAGAGCATGCAATAGATTAATTTTTATTTATTATGTCATTCGTTCCAATACAACTAAGGCTTAATGATGACCCTAATATAGTAATTTGGCAAAATTTAAGCCCTTCCTCAACCTCTTATTGTCGTCCTATTAAATTTATTTTCGCCAAAGAAACTGATATTTTTACTAAGTCTGAAATCAAAAAACTTCAAGATGCAATTGAAAAACTTGAAAATTTTAATGTTAATATTGGAGGTGTAGTATTGTCCATAAAATTTAAAATGCTTTTAACAATGGTAGATGGTAAAATTTGCAACGTTTTGGCTAAAAATAAGTCAACCATGTCCTGTTATATTTGTGGCGCCAAACCCAGTGAAATGAACTCTATTAGTATCAATAGAGCTTCTTGACAAGAATTTTATTCCTTTGGCTCATCTACATTACATGCTCTTTTTATATTTCTCAAAATAAATCTATTTGAAAATCACTTATAACAAATGTTTTATTTAAAGACCTTTAAGTTTTATCATCATCATACCATATCCGCTCCCTATGTGGAGCATATGGATTCCATAATCTGCCTCCGGCCAAGCGATCGACCTCCCGTACATCCTCCCAAGTTAAGTCCACGTACCGCAACTCTGACGCAAACTGCCCACAAATTGTCAACAGTGGACGACCAGGGCTGGTATTCCAAACAAAATTATAGCGCGGTATAGCGCGTTTATACGTACTAAATATGCATTATAGCGCGCTATAATTTCGTTTGGAATACCAGCCCAGGACGCCGAGAACCTGATACCTTGTAACATAGGCAAGCATGGTTAAGTCTCTCGGAAGGCATACGTAGTACATGGCCTTGCCAGCCAAAACGCCTTGGATGACAGTAGATACCAAGGGTTACTGTGTCCGTTGCCTCACTTCTGTGTTCCTTACAATGTCAAACTTTTAAGTTTATTTAAACCCTTTGAGTTTTCATGTTTAACATAATAAAATCAGCTGTAAAATGGTTATTCTGACAAAACAAGTGAAGGCAGATTAGTTCTCTCGGGTGAAATCTTTATTTTATGCCTAAGTATCTAATTTAATTTTCAATGATTTATTTTATAGGTTGACCGATTTATCAGTCAATAGAATTAAAGTAATAATTTCAATTATTTATGACCCTTAAATACATTATTGGATGCAGATATCAATTTCCAGAAAATTTATTTCGTTTATTAAATAACAAAATGTGACATATTTTTTATAAAACGAATTATTATTACATATTTAATAAAAAAACCTCTTTTTAGGATTAAATGAATCGCATACGTGAGTTAAAAGTACATTCAGAATTTTTAGTTTCTAGCTTGTATGAAACGAAACACTGTGCGTCGTTTGAGTTGATTTCATAGATGAGAGTTGTTGTATCACACAGAACCACAGAAAAATAGCAATTTATAGTATATATCAATTACATTTTATTATGAACCTACTATGTAGGTACAAATGAATTATATTTTTTATAGCTTACCTGTAAATAAAATCACCGTTTGTCACTGATATTGGATATATATTTCAAGGTGTTATCATTTAACGTTTGGAATTATTTAAAAAACATTTTAACACTGATTCTCATCGTGTTTTAATTTATTCATAATATTAGTACATCTACACAAATAATATCAACCCTGATAATGGAGGCTGTAATAAAAAACGATACGTCATACGATATATTAACCTAAAAAAACACATTGTGCAAAAAAGCATATTTTCGCCAAAAACAGCTCCCTGGCAAACTGACCTGAATGTTACATTTATCTCTAGACACATGGCATTCTTTTCTACCAATTATTTATTTACTTATTTTCCTTACAACCCTCTATTTCTCCCACATATTTCATCTCACCACCCCTGCCTTGAGAATTATCTCTTCGAATGCAGACTGAGTTGATTTGAAAGAACGAATAAAATTTATATACCCCGATTTATATATTATTTTCCTTTGTTCATAGTAATTGTTTCTAGTTTTTTTTTCATTTCTTGCGTTTCAAAAGTCATCGCAATATTAAAAAAGAATTCATGTGTTTAATTTAAATCCATAATCAAATATGACCAAATATTTAAGTAAATACACAGTTCTGCAATTTAACATTAAAACATAATTTCATTTGGAATATTTTAATTTAAATTAAAAACAAAAACAATATCTATCTTATTATTTATGTTCAAATCATTAACACCGTGGTTAAACATTTTATTATTCTTATCAAATATTAGTATATAACCACTTACCAACGTTTTATGTCTACTGGTTTCGAGACGTACCCGTCTTTTAGTCAGGACACTCACTACAACAACGTGCAAATACGAAAATACACTTTTTATTTTACAATCACTGTAGTATACATAGTATTTACGAAAAAATACATCAATTACATGCTTAATGAGTTTATGGGGACGCAAAACCACCTTATCCGAATATGCAATAAAATCAGGTAAATAATGGCGTAAGTATAGCCTGTGAGCTCGCCAATACATGACAGATGACATTAACATAACCATAGAAAAACATAGCAGTTGAGCTCTCAGAAGTAAAGCAACGTAATGCAGCAATGCTTGAACTACATGTCAATAATATTCTAATAATAAATAATATTATTTGGCCATACGGAACTTTAAAGCACACCTTGGTTTAATTACTAATAGTATTTTATCGGTTAGGTAGGTGTATTTAAAAAAATTTTTGCGTACCTGAAAAAAGCACAAATAATTATGTTTTTGTAAATGATGTCAGTAGCGACACTCAGAGAGTGGCTTTGTGACGTTTTGACATTTTTTATAAGAAATTCATGGCGTAGCCGAAATACTGTTATAAAAACGAGGATGTTTTTGTTGATTGACGTTAGCAGGCGCTACCCAGGGGCGACTTTGTGACGTGAGAAATTATTTAAAAAAAGAGATTCATGGCGTAGCCAAAATATTGTAATTAAAACGAGGATGTTTTTGTTGATTGACGTTAGCAGGCGCTACCCAGGGGCGACTTTGTGACGTGAGAAATTATTTAAAAAAAGAGATTCATGGCGTAGCCGAAATATTGTAATTAAAACGAGGATGTTTTTGTTGATTGACGTTAGCAGGCGCTACCCAGGGGCGAAAAAATGATGTGATGAAATTATTAATTTAAATATTTTTTTTCATTTTACATAGCGTAGCCGAGATAAGAAATTGCGTGGTGTTTCGAAATTTAACCGTGTAGGTAGCCACCTAGTTACAATATTATTTTTGTATTTGTATAACTCCTGTTTTATAATGTTTATGTATTTATCGCTATAAGAATTAAACTAAAGATAGTTTTTACTTTTAATCGCTATCCGTTTTTTAAATTATGTTTGTAACACTCAGTAATATTTATTTTTCAAGTATTCAATGTTATTTTTGCATTTTAATTAATATTGTTAATATAAAGCGTATTTTTATTTATTCGAATTTACTAGACTGTTTTTATTACAAAAAATAAAAATGCATATTTCTCTATGTATTTTTCTGTTATAAACAATCTATTAAAATAATACACATCAAATTTCCATTGTCTGTTGATTTTATTTGCAATCTTCTTTTTTTTCGATGGTTAAAACTCTAGGAAATTCAAAGACAATAAAATTTTTACTGTCATATATTGGCGAGCTCACACGCTATACATAGCCCTAAATAATATTGTGGGAGAGGGGGTGAGGAAAAAGAGAGACTGGGTGAAAATAAAAAAGTGGGCTATATTGAAAAGACATTTCATTATTTTCTAGAAGAATATTATTTTTCAAAACTTTTTTAATGTAAAACACCTTCATGTTGTTCAATTTAAGTCGCGATTTAAAATAAATGATCGTTTTAAAATGGCAAAATCGTATGATTTCATAATTTTGTGCGTTTTACCCGACTACAGCCTTAAAGAACAGAACATAACATGAACCATAACATGAACATAAAAATAAACAACGAAACTCTTAAAGAACTAGAACATGTGACTTACCTAGGACTCACAATGGACAGACAATTAAAATGGACAAAACACATAGACGGACTCACTAAAGTAATGGCATCACTACATAGCTTCTTCTACAAAATTAAAGATTTTATATCAAGAAAGGAAAAAATTATGATGTACGAAGCCTATGTCAAAAGTAAATTGAGTTACATGATCGCCTTCTGGGGAACTGGTAACAAGACAGACATAACAAGAATACAAAGACAACAAAATAAAATTCTTAAACTAACATACAACCTACCCTACCTGACCTCTACGACTGAACTGTACAAAAAAACACACCAGTTTGACATAAACTACATGACTAAAATTGAGACCTTAAAAATTGTGCACAAAATAACACTGGGAAACATACAAGACGACGACGTAATATTAGTAAAAAATGCTGGCATACACAAATATAACACCAGACAATAAAAACACTATCATATTGAAAAAGCAAAGACAAACACAGGACAGTCAAAAATACTACAAAATGGACTTAAACACTACAACGACCTACCTTACTACTTGAAAACTTTTAATGGAGACAAATTTAAAATCAATCTGAAAAAGCACATGATGACTGAACTAACTAGACTAGACGAGACATAAAATGACTAGACAATATTAAATTTCTAATGTAACCCTAACGGGTTTTTTAAAATTGTAAATAAATAAAAAAATATAAAAAAAACTGTAACTCTCCAAAGAAAAAGACTAGTTCTTGTGCGTAAATAGAAAGTCTTACACTGTATAAGGTTTTATTTATTTATTGAAATTTCACTTCTCTACTTTGCCTGTGTAAATAAATAATTATTAACAAAAAATAAGAAGTAGCATAAAATTAATAATAATTACATACGACAGAATATTACAATTAAAAACTACAATCCAAATAAGATCCACGACATTAAATAATTTTAGATTTACTACCCCTTTCATCATCAGCACACCTCAGTACAATAAATAGTGAATTTGTCTGTCACCATCAATCTAATTTTTGACGGTGATTGAGTATATTAGTTTAGCTTGTTAATAGATCAAGAGGGTGCACTTCACAGGATCATTTCTGAAGTGCTCCCTCCCGTATTATTTCAACTCTTAAATCAATCAACACAAAGATTAATTGAAGTGTTATAATTACTGGAAACAGCCTATGACAGGTCATAACCTCTGAAAGACCTGTCATTGCCCTAGACTTTCATATTTACAATTCAAAAATATTCTCCATAATCTCAATCGTGATAATTATATTTAAATTTATTGGAACAGAGAGGGAAAACATTATTGAGAAGGGAATACGGAAGTCTAGGCATTAACTGGGCTTATGACCTGCATTGGCTGGTTTAAGTGGCCACTAAACACTGTGTAACATTCACCATTCTGCCCGTGTTTGAACATCCACATTTCCTCATCTTTTCCATCTGTTGACTTTTGTGAAGTAAAGGAGCTGAAACCTTTATTATGTGGGTGAGAATCATCCGGCTGAACCAAATCACCTACTAGGCAACGCCTGAAAACAATTTTCCATTTTTTATACTTCTTCTTTTACCAAGTAGTTAATTCAACAATGTTTGAGTATGTCCAAATGCTTGCAGACTAACTGGATTTCTTCCCTAGGTAGTTGTTTATATTTGAATTTACCACTTTAACCAGCCAATGACTGGTCATTAGCCCTGTAAATGCCTAGAATTCCATATTCCCTTCTCAATAATGTTTTCCCTCTCTGTTGCAATAAATTTAAATATGAACAACTCCCTAGGGAGAAAATCCAGCCAGTCTGCAAGCATTTGGACATACTCAAACATTGTTGTGATAATTATATTTTATGTTGATTCCTTTTTTAGTTTTGTACAGGCATTTTGAAATCTCAACTTAGCACAATGAATTTGAAACTTGTTAATAGACAAACAATTACGTACTTCAAAACTGCGAACGATTGCTATTCATAACAAAATTCTCTTTAAGAATAAGTTTTGTGTAATGAAGTGAAATTAGCAAGAAAGAAAAGTGAAACAATTGTCTAATTTGTTAATAATCTAGTGATAAATTCAAACCACTATAAGGAATATTTAGTATTATATTAGATAAAAAGGTAATTGAATTTAATTTATATATTGCAATGGGAATAGGGAACGTGTTTGGAAGGAATTTGATTTTAATTTATTATTATTTTTTTAAAGTTTATTCAGTACGTTTATGCCGATGCAAACATTTACGAAAAAAATAGTCAATATAATCAGAAGTAGAATATGGAATTCTAGACATTTATAGGGTTTGTTGCCTCTCATTTGCTGGTTTAAGTTACCACTTAACATACTGTGTAGCTTAAAATAATTTGAAAAATGTGAAATAAATATATCTTTAAGCGCAAGATTATAAAATATAATGAAATAAAACAAAATATTCACAATATAAATGAACTAACAAACGGCATTAGCATAAACTTTTCCACATACCTAAATGCATAACAAATTTGTCAAAAAACGCTACAATTAACCGTTTTATGGATACGTATAACAGGAAATTTAACGACATAGATACTCGTATATTTACCAAAAATATTAAATTTTTCAAAACTGCCATAGGTAATAAATTGTCTTTGTCCGCATCCTATTCTCCGTTGTTCTCTATCCCTGAATAATTATAAGTTTTGTAATGAGAAGATCTTTTAATATAATTATGTATCTCCGTACTGCGGGCCAACTGTTTGTGACACCTGATTTTTATAAATCGAATCATTTCTTTCAAACTTATATGTTATTCTTATTTATATATTATGTCGGTGCATATAAAATGTATTTGTATGTTAGTTTTGAATCAACGTTCGCATATTGTCAAACCATGTTTTATTGTTGAAATTATATCGTATTTACTGCATTTTGTGGTTACCTAATTCATTGTATGGGACTCGTCGAACATTATTCATTCAGTGTGTATATGTTAAATTTTTAAATAAAATGTTTTTTTTCAGAATACGGTTTTCAAATTAACATACTTTTAAAAAATACAATGAATAACATTTCTTGATTTAAATTTTATCAAAAAGGTTTTAAACTTTTACCAAGCTCTTTCTTGTACCATTTTTAATATAATAACAAGTTTTACACAATTATTTTTTTATACTTACGCACCCACACACACGCTCCCTCTCCCTCATTCATTCCCGCATACACACATTCACATACACATGAATACAAACGTCACACACATACAATTACGTAAACTCTTTTCTTATATATTATGTGTCATTAGATTTACAGTAGATTTTTTTAATTGGCTCTAGTTTTGTTAATATTTTTCTACTTATTTTGTTTATGTAATAGCTGTAAAAATCCCATATAAAATAAAATAAAATAATGCATTCATGCATTTTAATTTTCTAATTTGCAAATTCATGACCCTGTCAGTATACGAATTGAAACTTAAACCCCATACTCTTAACACGTGGCAGGGGCGAATCGTCAAAATAAGCTATTATGCGCAGCTTCCCATTATAATAGCGATTATGAACCGGGTTGTGGTTCCATGGTAGTATTATGGACTCACGAGGCAAAGGTCCGAGGTTCAAATCCCACTCTACCACACTCGATTTTCATTTTTCCAGAACAAGTTATTCGCGACTTTTAGGAAATGATCTGAAAAATGAAATATTTGAGTAAATAACAAAAACTCAGGTATTTATCTTTCATTCAATTTTTTAAAAAATTGACTCTATGGTCATGTTTTTTAGTAAATGTGTTTATCCGAAAATAAATCAAATAATTGTTTATTTATTAAAAATCACCTCCAGAGTTTTTATATCTTCATGCAAAAAAAAAAACAATTTATAAATAAAATATTAAGTTATTGATAAAGATTCTAACAAAATTAACGTTTTAATCTTTAAAATAATGACCCATAAGTAAATTAGTTTTTTAGTTTTAATGCTTAAAAAATATCCATTATTTTTACGCTTCTATTTCTAGATTTGTTCTCTTGTTCCAATCCTCTGTTAGTATTTCACTGTGTTTTATTTTGTTAGGGTCTAATGCTTTGTAAATAAACTAATTGGAACCGAAAACCACAAATTTGGAACTTTTCTCTAATATCCAAAACCACAATGAAACATTTTAGACTTTAAAACCGTCTATGTAGTTATTTAGACAGGTAATAAATCACAAAACAAAATGAATCACATAACAAGGTGAATCGTCTAAATAAGCGATTCTACACAGCTTACCATTGTATTTAACCTTATATAATAATGTTTTATGGTAGCCATGTAAAAAGAAAAATAAATAAAATATTTGTTAATTTTTTTTAACCGCTTTATTTTCTATTTTATTTTATTTTATTCTATTTTATTCTATTTTATTCTATTTTATTCTATTTTATTCTATTTTATTCTATTTTATTCTATTTTATTCTATTTTATTCTATTTTATTCTATTTTATTCTATTTTATTCTATTTTATTCTATTTTATTCTATTTTATTCTATTTTATTCTATTTTATTCTATTTTATTCTATTTTATTCTATTTTATTCTATTTTATTATATTTTATTCTATTTTATTATATTTTATTTTATTTTATTTTGTTTGGGAAATCAACAGTTATACATACATATTTATAGTACACAAACAGATATAGTGTATAAACTCAGAACTAATAACAGATTTCCATAAAGTATACAAAGTTAGTAAAGAAAATATATTACATATTAAATAAATACATATAAGTTTATACATATAAAAATGTTGTTTTCATGTACTCGTAAATATTTTTTAATAATCAAAGAATTTTTTTATTTTTTGAGAACAGTAAGTTATTGTAAATTGGGCGGGATTAGGACAAGGATACATCTATACATATAACACAGTTGTTTTATACAATGTTCCATAAAAAACTTTGGGATTTTAATACTTAACATACTAAGGTAGAAAAATAATTTAAAAAATAAAACAATAAAAATAAAGATAACGCGGTATATTCGAAATAGCAAAAATCATAAATCATTGATTTGTTGGTATTGTTGCAAAATATATATTGAATGCCCTAGGTATAATACTAACTGTCTCCTGATAAGAGCTTAGGGGTTCTCAACCGTTTAAAAAATAAAATATCCAAATAAACAAAATAATAAACCTTTTTGAAAAATTAAATATTAAAATTTTAAAAAATTAATTTAAATTATAAAACTATTAAAAAAACAAATATCTAGTCATACGCTTATAAATATATTTGACGTGTATTTATTTATACATTTCTTCTTCTTTTTTAACAAAGAACATCAATACTTAAACAGCAGTCAGAATCCTAAACTATTTCTTTAATAGCAAGTTTAAACTTCATTTTGCTAATGTGAAAAATGTCAATACAACTGATCTGGTTCTTTAAACTGTGCGATCTTGAAATAGGTGAATTAATAGCATTATTAGTGGCAGCAATATCTATATGAAATGGGACATTATATCTAGTAGTCCTAACAGGTATTCGCAATTGAATCATGTTTAGCAAGTCAGGAGAGCATGCCATTTATTATTTTAAAGAGAATCATTAAGTCACTCCGTTTCCTTCTTCTGGATAAACTTTCCAAATCAAGTGTATTCATTAAAGAAGTCTTAATTTAAAGATTCAATAGGCATAGATAGCTTGTAATTGATAAAACGTAAAAATTTTCTCTGCACTCTCTCAAGTTTTAACGAATGAACTCCGTAAAATGGGCTCCAGATACTTGAATTGTATTCAAGTACGTTCCTAACAAGTAATACATACAAAGTTCCGAAAGATAAAATTGATGTGAATTTTTTGCCTGTTCTTAAAATATAACCTAAAGGTTTCATTGCTATATTAGTAATTTAATTAATATGAGGTATAAATGTCATTTTTTTATCAACTACAATACCTAGATCCTTGATTTCAGATACCTTCAGTAAAACATTTCGATTTATTCTATACTCATATGACATTCATTTAAAGTTACACTTGTTTAAATATTAATGAACTTATTAAGGCTTTTTAGGCTGTGCCCGTGTCAAGCCATAATAATTAACAATAAAAAGTACATAGTAAAATTAATCAGAAGAAATTATAATGACATGTGATGTGATGCCATAGAATAACAATCCAGAATAACAAGGTTTAAATAATAAATAATAAAATTCCAAAGAATAAAATGTAAAAAAGATAATCAGATATTAATATAAAAATATAAATTATACACATTTAGATTCATACATAATCAAATATACAAAATAATAGTATCATAGAAATCAATCGAAAAATAATATATGCATATAAAAACATAATTGAAATGATAATTAAGAAATGGTTTCTAGAAACACATTTTATAATATAGTTAGAAATAGAAGTAATAAATAATATGCAAAATAAAAGTGAGAATAATACAAAAATACATGAAAAAAAAACATAAAAATATCTAATAAAATGTAAGTTCAAATTGATGACCACTTTTTGTATATTACCTATAAAAAAATCACCGGTCGCTACTGCTTCGCCGCGATTTCAAACGCTTTCTTCATCGGTATAAAGTACATTATTGATATGCATGTACAAAAATGTGTACGGATACATTTGTATGAAAATTTAAAGTATCTTCGTTGGTAACCTGTAATTGAACGTTTTTAGAGAATCTTAAGTAATTATGTGCATGTTCTATTTTCCAAATTATCGAGATTTAATAATAAATGAAACGGCATATAGGGGCTGTAAACCTAATTCGAATAATCACAAACAAAACACAAGGAAAGCAACATTTCTCTACGACGGTGGAGTGTAAAGAGAATTAGATTAATTCTTTAGTACATAGTAAAGCGTAGTAAACACCGTAACTTTAACTCCGTGGCTTAATTGCTTCCTATCAAGTGAGCTATCACATCCAGATCACGGCAATCAGCCACTACAGGGTTGGATTAAAGACAATTGAATCAATTTAAATCATATTATTTGTTGTTTCAGCATTTTCTTTGAGGAAAAACATTTTTAATTTATTTAAAATAAAACACTTTGTAATTTTTACCAAATAAGAGTTTGATATATCGCGGTGAGAATATAAAATGCACATGCACAACGACAGTTCGGTTCTTATTTTTGTTACATGCATTTGAAAAAAGTATTATGTTGGGCTGGAGACAAAAATTTGCTATCCACCCACAGTAAGAATCGCAACACCTTAACCAGGGCCCAGTAATAATAATAACAATAATGGATAACTTATATAGCGCCATTTTCGTAATATATTATATATAAAGTGACTATACAAAGATATAAATTTAATTTTAACTTTTTAATTTCAGAAAAATAATGTACTTTGTCACCACATGCCAAGAATTTATTCAAATGATTTACAGAACAAGTGGGTTTTAAGTTTCTTCCGAAACATCCCTTCACTCTCACAGTTTCGGACCTCTGCTGGGAGAGCATTCCATGTCGTAGGGCCTGCGACCGCAAATGCGCGTCCGCCAAATTTAGTGCGCTGTTTGCGCAGAGGTATAATAACTTTTTCTTTCGACGTTGACATAGCTGACCTAATCGTAAGACGTCTGTCAGCTAGTTCATCTGGAATGCAGAGTTCCCTTAGATATTCTGGAGCAGAGTTGTGCAGTGACTTATACATAGGCCAACAGAGTTTGTATTCCACCCTCTGTGGTAAACGTAGCCAGTGTAATTCCCGAAGTAGTGTAGTAATTTGACTGAACATAGAGATTCCAAAAATAAGTCTCGCTGCGGCATTCAATACAGACTGCAAGCGAGTCATTTTATTTATTGGTAGACCTGCGCAGATACCGTTACAATAATCGACTTTAGACACTACAAACTCATTTATTAATTGACGGGCGGCATCAACTGGCAAATTTTTGCGTATGCATTTAATCTGTCTCAACTGGTAAAAGCATGAACTTATTTTCGTACTAATTTGAGCGTCAAGTAAAAGGTCAGAATTAAGGATGACTCCCAGTAGTAGGCAGCAAATAAATTCAACGTGTAACACACATACAGTAAATGTGGCGCAACCAGTATTGTTTATTTTTTTTTTATTTCCGGGAGTTGACCGGGTGCCGGATGAAATTCGGCTGCCTAATTTATCTATTTTATCTATAATTAAGTTATTAAAAAATTAAAAAGACTAAAAAAATAGAAAATGTTTTTCCAATGATAACTGAAAATATAAAATTATAAGCTGTACTAATACTCAAGTTGTTGAATTAAATGTGATTTCTGAGGGATTCGTGTCCCCCGCTACGATTCAACAAGATTAAGTTGGTTCAAAACATCTTAAGAAGTACCTAAATAAACAAAACTTTATAAAATAATGAAGGAAAATGATCGGAGCTGGTATTAAAAAAGAACGCCTTACATTATAAAACTTCTACCTTAAGTATGGGTGTTAACATAAGTTGTGTCTTTAAGCTTTTTTCCGGGTGAAGAAAACATGGGGAAAAATTACAACAAATTAATCAATAATTAATACATAAACATCATTTATTATTTTAAAACAAATTAGTCAATTATTCATAGCATCTTTACCTCACACTACGAAAATATTGCGAGCAACTTTTGAAGCTTTTTTGAAATTGTTGAAAATGCTTACTTTCATCTATTTGACATTCCACTTTGAAGGCTTCTTATCAGCGTACAGACCTAGCAACTTTGAATTTGTTGCAACAGAGAGGGAAAACATTTTTGAGCAGGGAATATGGTAGTCTAGGTATTTACAGGGCTTATGACTTATGACCTGTCATTCGCTGGTTTAAGTGGCCACTTTACACACTGTGTAACATTCACTATTCTGCCTATGTCCGAACATCAAAATTTCATTATCTCTTCCATCTGTTGACTTTTGTAAAGTAAAAGAGCTGAAACCTTTATCATACGGGTGAGATTCATCCGGCTGAACCAATTCACCTACTAGGCAACACCTGAAAACAATTTTTCATTTTTTATACTTTTTCTTTTATCGGGTATTTAATTCAACAGTGTTGAATTAACAACTTTGTACTATGAGCGCTTATTTAAATTTTGTTGATGTTTTTGTCTTTAATAATGATATAAATGAATAAATTTTTAAAATTCTTACTTATTTATTTTTACTACCTTATACTTGTTTTTAATTTTTTACTATTATATCAAATTGCATTGTAGTATTAGCAAATACGCATTTCATATACATATACATATTTTTATTTCTTATTTTTCCGTGATAATATATGCTTGCTTGTTTATTAATTTAACTTAAAAATGTCTTTCTTGCTTACCGTAACACTTTATTTATTGTTTGCTTTACATAATTTATTTCATAAGCTTATATCTTTGCGTTTATATGCTCACTGTTTTTTCTTGCATACTTTTGTTATTATTGTCTTTTTTTTACTTTACAAAACTTTTTATTATATCCTTTTAAACCAATTTCACAATTTTTTTCTGTATATTCTGTGTTTATTATTCAGTATGTTGGCATGTATTTCATTTTTATTTTTTGTAAATGCCTTTTGGACGTTAATGAACAAAATAAATAAACAATATTGTCATTCGTCTGAAACAGATACATTGATTAATGCATTTCTATGCATTTTACATTTTACTCTAAATAAAGGGCCGAATTCTTAATTTAAAATTTTAAAAGCTAATATATTTTTAATAATTAATATGCGTTTATAAACCTCCTGACTCTGTCAAACCAAGTCATCGAAAGAGTCAAGAGTTTCAAATACCTAGGAGTTTATGTTACGGAACATGGCAGCATTCAAAAAGAACTGGGAGTGCGGTTAGGAATAGCAGGCGCTACATTCAACAGTATGAAGGCTGTCTGGAGATCGGATATATACTCAATGAAAACCATACCATGCTGCCTATATAACGCCTGCATAACACCTATTCTTCTCTCAGGATGCGAATCGTGGCTACTCACTACGGCCTAAAACAGCAAAATTCTGAGTTTTAAGAATAGGTGTCTCAGAAGAAACTTGGGTATGCGGGTGGTTTGACTTTGTAAGGAATCAAGTAATATGAGAACGGACGCAGCAAACTCCGGTGACAACTGTCATCCATCGGAGGCGATGCGGTTAGCTAGGCCAAATTCTGTGGATGCCTCCTGAGAGCCTTAACCACGCTTGCCTACTTTACAAGGCCCTCGACGTCCCAGACGTTCATGCTGACAGTTTGTCGGTAGTTTGTGTCAGACGCGAACCTGACTTAGGAGGATGGACAGGAGCTAGCAGCCGACAGAGATGCTTGGAGGATCTTTGTGGACACCATATGCTTCATCTAGGGAGCGGACTGAAATGATAATGATGATGATGGTATATTTCTCATACCTATCGAATATTTGTCGTCATTCCACTCGCTATGTTAAGTATAAAAAAAATATGCATAAGTAAAATTTATCATTTTCACTCTCGTGTAATAAATCCCTTTTCCATCAGCAAAGATGGAAAAATAGATTTAAGTATCCAATATAATTAAATAGTTATTAATTAATTTATTTGTTTAACTTTTTGTACAAAATAATGATTGTACATTGGCGGGCTTATTGTCAAATGGCAATTTCTTCCAACCAATCAATAAAATAAAAGTTTTAATTTTATTATTCAAATTACTAAACATGTTCAATAGACAATAAAAGTAAAAAAGCTAAAGAAATGTCAAAATATAAATAAATGTATGTGTGTATAAATTATCCGAAAAAGAAAAAAAGAGGAAACAGGAAAGAATGAGAGATTAAGGAAAAGAAAGAAGATGTTTCTTCAGACGTGATTTAAACAGAGATAATGTAGTAACATCTTTGATAGTGGATGGGAGATGATTCCACAGTCAAGCCGCATGGGCACTATATGAGTTAGAGAAGAATAAGAAATTTTGATGGGTAGTAAGAGAGTGCCTTGAGAATAAGAACGAAGATTTAGATATTACAAAATTGAAAAAATATTTATTAGTATTTTATCAACGAGACGATTTGCGAGCGCAAAAAATACGGTTTTACTTTTAAATTTTCTTTTAAGTTATGAAGCTAATATTTAGATCTTTTTTTTAAAAATCGTTAAGTGATAGTTTATGCATTTGTGCATCACATAGGAGATATCTAATTTATAAATATAAGAAGGCAACTGCTTACATATTAATGTATTTTCAGTGTGAAAACTATTGTGAAATACTCGTATATACGAGGGTTGCGTAAAAAATGAGGTTCTCAATTTTTTTCAGGTTTAAGGCATTTTTTATTTAAACTGAAAAATATATGATAAGAAAGCTTTATTTAAATTCCTCCACGGACTGGCGGTGGACTTATTTGAAGCTGGATTCCAAAAGTGGATTAGTCGTCAATAAAAATGCGTTGAAAAATCTGGTGATTATGTTGAAAAATAGTTAAGAAATGAAGCATTCCAATGATGTATTTTTCAGTTCTAATAAAAAATGCCTTAAACTTGAAAAAAAAATTGAGAACCTAATTTTTTACACAACCGTCGTATGTACTTACTTAGTAAAAAAAATGACCCACCTTTTTTCAACCCCTTCAGCCACCACTGGTCCTCCTTTCACTTCTTTCCTTAGGGACAAGTCGAGAAAGAAGCAGTTACTCATAACGTATTGTAACGATCACGACACGAAAAACGAGCCCTTCAAAAATCAATTGAAGATCACGTGTCGTGCGCAGATCAACAAATACAAAATCAAATAACGTAAAGTGCTATAAAAACGACCGAATGTGATTCTGGAACCATTGTCAAAGGAAGGAAAACGTAAGTCCTTGTCCTTTTCATTTAATTCCAGGATCGACACTTTTAACGCAACGTTTATCGCAAAATCTAACTTACCCAATTTTCTCCGAACGCCTTCCAGGAAAAGACAGCCTCGCTTTACGTCCCAAGGTTATCGAAGGCGTTAACACACAGTAAAAGAACAAATAAAATATATGTGAAATATCATCTTCATTATTACATGCTCGCTCCCTTGTTAGAGCTTATGGTGTCCCCGGAGATCCTCCAGGCATCTCTGTCGACTGCCAGCTCCCAAGTCAGGTTTGCGTCGCGTAGTTCTGACACGAACTGCCGACGAAGAGTCAGCAATGGACATCCAGGACGTTGAGAACCTAATGATTTGTAAAGTAGGCAAGCGTGGTTAAGGCTCTCACGAGGCATCTGCAGTACATGGCCGAGCCAACCGTATCACCTCTTATTACTTCATTTCTTACAAATTAAACCACCGCATATCAAAGATTCTTATCAGACACCAATTCTCAAAACTCAGAATTTCGCTGTTTTGCCCCTAGTGAGGTGCCACAATTTGCATCCATTGATGAGAATAGGTGTTATGCAGGCGTTATAAAGGTGGCATTTGGCATTCACTGAGTAAATATCTGATCTGCAAACAGCCTTCATACTGTTGAATTTGAAATATAATGGAAGTTATTAAATTCATATGGTGTAAAAATGGTAAATATTTTTAATTTTTTATTTTATCACGCCACCCCATATAGTAAACGCCGAAAAAATAAGTTGTATAATAAATTAAACATAATTTTAATAAAAATACAAGTGTTATGATTTTTTCTAAACTTTTTCTTTTTGGCAATATTCAATCCAGCATTACTATGTTATCAAATTTAACGTCTCCCCCTTGGGTTCTAGAATCAGTTTGGTCCTGTAAGCCTAATCTCCTCGGTGGCGGCGGTTCAAGACACCCTAAACGCCTCTCGGTTAATCGTACTGCAAGGATCATTCCTTAATTCTTATCTAAATTATAATGGATATCCATTCTCCGAGGGAGTGGTTGAAACATAAATAGTATATACGGGTCCCTAACCCGCTCGGGACGAATTCGCGATTAAAGGGCCCGATGCAGCAAACATGTGATATTTTGTCGCTCACACGTCGCGCGTCGATCAACTGAATGATTTTGTCTAACCGTTTTCCTCAAAAACGCTGGAACAAATGAATAAAAATAACCTACAAAAATGACGCTGGAACAAATTAATACAAATAACATACAAATTCAAAGTTCCACAATTTATTTATTTTCCTACTCGTTTAGTACCCTGACGGCAACGAGAAAATAAAATGCTTTAAATCGGGTATAAAAAATGTTTTCTTGCATGCGGTAAAAATTAAAGCATTTAATAGTGCGGCAAATTTTCCGTAAAATGTATGAAAAAACAACAAATATGATTTGTATGAAACTGAAATACTTTAAGTGACGTAATAAAAAAATACGGTAATTTTGAAAATCGTAGCGATGATAAATAATACGATACATTATTTTTATTTATTTTTATTTTGTTTATTAAGAAAAACAACAGCAATACAACGAAATATACACAACATAATAAAAAAAACATAAAATAAAGCCAAATCAGTTTTTCACATAAATACAATTATAAAAATCCAGTTCAGTTAAATATAATTTATAGAAGTACATGTGTGCGAGTTTTTTTTTGTGTGTGAGGATGCGTGTGTAAAAAAGTGAAGTGTGGTTTTGGTAGGTATGTGAATATGTGTGTGATTGTATATGGGTGTGAGGGTAGGTTTAAGGACAGGGTAAGTGTGTATTTGATATGAGTGAATAGAAACAATTTAAAATTATAATGTAAAAATATAAATATATTTTTTTTTATAACGAAACATATTTTTTTTCAAATAATAGTTTTTTAATTTTGGTTTTAAAAGTGAGTTTACTGTAATTAAATATGTCTATGTTATTGAAAAATAAATTATAATTACGCGTCAAGCGAATCAGAGGAGAGTTCTGAGCATAGTTGGTGCGAACTGTGGGTACATGGAAAAGAGATAGATTCGTGTGACGGGTGCGGTAGCCAGGTACGTTAAGGGCCAACTCAGAAACCAGAACAGGACTATCAAGACGTCCATTAAGAATGTCATGTAAAATACCCATTAAAAAAAAAAAATTAGGGTTCTTTTGATAGTACTCGTATTTTAGGATTTTTTTTGATCCGACGAATTTCCTCATATACATGTTCCATAATATGATCAATGTATATTTTATACTTCGGATTTTATATTTTAGTCATTTTTTTACTATTAAATTTTTCTATATAATTTTCCAAACTCATAGTAAAAGGGACAAAGCAGGTGATTGAAATTTTTAAAGAGGACAAAGCAGGTGATTGAAATTTTTAAAGAGACATAAGTTGTTCTTCGACAAAAAAAAGATTTTGGAATGAGGAAAATCGAAAGTAAGACCAACAGTCTTAAAAATGATTCTCGAGTTAGTAGAGGGAGTACTTTCACTGTATTGCTTTTGCAATAACAAATTAATGTCAGCCGATAATCCAAAAATAGAATCAGTAATCCAAAATTATTAGTTAAAATATTTTAAGGCTCTGATTTGTATTTGTCTACATATTGACATTCCATTATTTTTATTCAACATTCATTTAGCCATTTTAAATAACAAGATAAGCATTTTGTTTTTGAAAAAGTGAATACATATCGCAAAACTTCAACAAGTTTTTAAACGAACGAGTTACATGTGAGATTAAAAAAATATTATTATGTAACACTATGGGGGTATTTCACCATCTTCTCGTAAATCCTGTTAAACAAAATTTATCTTAAAATAAGCCACCCAATCTAAATGACATTTGCAACCAACCGATTTCACCATTGAAATTTTGCTAAATCAATCCATCGATTAGTTAATTGAGACATTTGTCTGGCAACAAATTTGCAGAATGCCTAATTGTACAAATTTTTGCATTTTTGTTAAAATCGCCCATTTTTATAATCCACATTCCTACGCAGAGCTAACAACTCCGTCATTCATCAGTTATTACGTTTAATTTTGTTGCTTTTCATAAGTGTTAAATATATCGCAGTATTTTATATGTTATTGAAAATTACAACCAATAATTGAGGTTACTATTTATGGCATTTAGGTTAAAGTATCTAAGGTATTTATTTCATAGTTTGCTTTAGTTTTAATAGTTTTTATTTTTCCATTTTAGTATTTTCTCTTTAGTTTTTTCAATTTTTTAATATCGAATACAATAATACGCATAGTTTTTCTTAAGTTCAATTTATTTTACTCAAATACGTCAGTACGCATAAGGAAGGAACAAATTTTACCAGGAATAAATGACTGATCGCTGTTGACTGTCAAAACTCAAAATACCCACAACTCGGCCAAGCTAGGTTACGAAATCTTGTAAAAATAACGTTTCCTGATACAAGCCCTAATCGAATTTAATTTTGTTTTTTTTTTGATACTTACCTAATTAATAATAAAATCTTGGATCCTCACATAACAATTTAAATTATAAACGGTTTTTACGGCTTCAAAAATTTGAGCAAAGCTGTCATAGCGATAACGCAAGCGACGCCATTTTAAAATGCGATTTTAACAGAGGAAATATCTCTATAGTCCTTAAAATATAGGTTGATTAGAATGAAAGCTTTACTAAACTAATTTCATTAGTAATGGGAAATTACTGATCACTGATCAAATCGATTTTATCAGTTATTTCATGCAATCACGAAACTCTGTTTCCGAAAATTGATATAAAAAACGCAAAAACAAGCCTATTATAGTATGTTTAACACAATTATTCACAAAAAAATAAGACATTTATACTTTTTTCATGATCAACATCAAATAAACTTTTTTTTTATTCGATCAATTTACATTAATCAATTTGTCCCAACTCTTACGTTTTTGCAAAGTGATGTAACCTTGTAAGAACGTCGTTAATAATTAGGTTTATTTTAGTTTTAAAGCTGATTTCATATATTAATGTTGATTTGTGTCATTTTGTGTATTAAAAAAAAAATACCACGCCAGATACTAATGATTTTTCGTGTGTCAATATAAATAACTCACTTGACGTTACTACAAAGTTATGTCGTCAATTTTTCTGACATTCTAATCAAGCTATATTTTAAGGGCGTTAATTAACTTCGGCGACGATTTAAATGAGACTTGCAATTGTTTGCGATAATCAGAGATTGTGAAATCGATTTTTAAACTTAAATGCGATTTAGTAGGACATATAAGTTAACCAGGTTTTACCAAAAGATGGTGAAATACCCCTTAAATTTAGGAAAGTCGCACGCGAGTTAAAAGACGAGCGAGTGCAGCATAATGTCCTGAATCTTGACTTTCGTTCTTAAAGGACATATCCACAATCCAAGAGGATTTTCTCTAAGGAAAAATAAATTTGTTCCGTTTTGTCTAACCATATACTGAATGAGTATTTATGAATGTAATTTATCACGATAAATCGTCAAGTGGGATGAATTTCTCACGCTATTGTTACTAAAAGGACACAAGGAAATATTTTTAAGTGCTTTACCGAATACTGAACAATGGTCTATTTCCGATAGATGGATGATTTCTCCAGGAATATTTTCATGTTAATTTTTATTCACGAGTTAGTCAGCAATTGACTGTCATTTTTGATTCATCGAAAATGTTTTTTAACGTATATAATTTTTTTGTAGTGCATATAAAAAAAGTACATTTCGTTGTGATTGTAGAACAACGACGGATATGCAAAAAGTGCTACATTGGCTTTTTTTACAATTCCAAGTTTGAATAAAATAAAATATGTCTAACCAACTCAAGTATCGAACGATATATATTTGTGCTTGTCAAGTTATGAAATAAAGTGTCAAAAAAAATATTGAACCACTTTCATGTAGTTGAAGAAAATCATGCGTCGGGTTCTACGTTCATGTCGATTTTAAATACGTAACGATGATAAGCATTATATTATATTTGAGTAAAACACAATTAAAATCTATAACCTGCTTCGAATGTTCATTGAAATAATTAGTATCGAGAACATGTTGAAAAGGCTATAAAAAATGGATAGTGGAGCTGGGTAGAAGTAAAATGGATTGTCGCATTCGCCCAAACCAATATTGAATCAACTGCTCCACAAATGTTTATATATATATATATATATATATATATATATATATATTGATAATTAACTCAAGAGCGCTGTACAATAAATAAATATCCCACCACGTCTTGCAGCTACAGAGCGCATGGACGGTTGGGATTCTAGTTCCTCGTCTCCAATTATGATATATAAGAGCTAGATTGCAGCACGTCTTGCAGCTACAAAGCGCATGGATAGTAATAAATCTAGCCCCGATTTACGTTTCTTTTATTTTTTTTTATTTGACAATGAAGTTTAGAGTTTAAGTGATATTTTAAGAAACAAAATAAAAAAAATATAAACATAAGAGTTAGATTACAACAAGTCTTGCAGCTACAAAGCGCACCGACGAGTGGAATTTCAGCAACATGAGAATGATTTTCAAAAGTTTACAATAAAAATAAATGAAAAAACATAAAAATAATAGTTTAGTTTATGTTATGTTTTTTGTTTTTTTATTTTGCATTTTTCGATAAAAATAATATGGGTATACACATAAATGAAATATAAACATAAGTACACAGTGTGTAAAGTGGCCACTTAAACCAGCAAATGACATGTCATAAGCTCTGTGGATGCCTAGACTTCTACATTACCTTCTCTAGAATTTTCTTCTTATCTGTTGCATTATGTTAATTTTAACAGTTCCCTAGGGGGTTAAATCCAGTCAGCGTCTACAAAAGTTTGGACAAGCTCAAAACATTGTCGATTGAACTAGACACGAAAAATGATTTTTTCTGCGTTTATTTCAATAAGATTTTTTTTTTGAGAGCGACACGTTCACGCGAAGCAAATCTCTGCTATCGCAAGGTCCTTGCATGCACGTGTTCACACGAGGACAATTTTGTCGCTAGTAGGGGTAATCATTGCTCCGCGGAGATTGCCTGCCCGTCTATCTCGGTGGCGATGTCTCGGGACAATTTTTCGTCCTACAAATTGCTTTTCACGCAACGGTCGAGTCGAGGAAAATGCCCTAGTCTTGGGACAACGTCTTCTACGTGGCCTACGTGGCCTTTTATTATTTTCGTTTTTCTGTTCTTAACGCTCACTTAAAGATTTCTGAAGATAAGTGTATTATTTTGAAACGTTCCAAAGAACTGAAAATTCTTTGCATGTTTCCCAATATTGCTTTTTCAAGTGCCTATAATAGATTTCAACAAGACCGAAACCTACTGTTCTGCTTGCAAATCACGTGTTCATTTACAACCCCCATTTGTAGAACCACCAACCGAAGAAAGAGAAAAGTTTAATAAAAATAATCCGAGATAAAAGTTTGGAAAACTTATTTTCTCCGGAGAACGCTACCGACGTGGAACTTGGATTTCAAGATGATTTTATACTTCTTCAATAATTGGTTTTGGTAACAAGAAGTCGATTACTTCGATAACCGTATTAGGTTATTTTAAGAACAGATTATTTTAGTTTCAATTCGACAAATAATGACGCACGGCAATAAGCTTTCGTCGCTCTAATTTTCTTGCCTCCTCTTTCACAGTAGTAAATGCTCGATTGTGGAATAATCTATCCACTAACGTTAGAGACACTCCTTTTTTATTTACTTTTAAGTCAAGATTGAAATGTCACTATCGTATATTTAATTTGTCCCTTTATTCTTCTTCTTTCCTTCCCATCCCCTCTCCGTTCTTCATACTAAAGTGCTAATTTTTATTATTTTTTTAGTTAATCGTTATTTTTAATAAAATCATAAGATTCAATATGTCAATGTACTTGTAATTTTTTCAAACTGAACTGTTTGGGTAGGTAAAAAAAAATATCCTCAGGCAATATATATATAATATCATGTGTTAAATAAATAAAATAGTAGATAAATACCATCAAAACTCTTTATTGCTCACTAGTTCGACCCCATCTAGAATACGCTTCTCCTATTTGGTCTCCATTCTACAGGACTCATATTGACCATATCGAGTCTGTCCAACACCGTTTTTTAAGAAAAGTGGCATGGTTGCTCGGATTACAAAGGGGTAATTATTCTAATTTTGAAATAGAGCAATCTCTTAATCTGTCTTCATTGGAGAAACGTAGAATTGAGATGGACCTTATATGCATTTTCAAAATACTTAATGCTTTAAGTGATGTCCCATCTCTGTTGCAATCAATTTCTTTTTATGTTCCCAACCGTGTCACCAGAAGTCAAAATCTGCTATTTATAAAATCTTCTAAGAGCAACTTTGGTTTTTATGCCCCAATGTCCAGAATGTGTAGATTAGTCAATTCATCACACGACTTGGAATTTTTTGGGATAGATCTTCCGGCTTTTCGTAGATCTTTTCGCGACTAAACAGTGTGGGATGAAGTTGGATTGGCATGGTTTAGCTCAAAGTTTTTGATCTTTCGTTTTTTTTAATATATTGTATACTATTATGGTTTTGCCCTTGTTTGTCTTTGCTAAATAGTTTTATGTTATTTTTGTTCAGTTTCTTGCATTTATGTTTCTTCGTTCACTGTTGTAATTGGCTTAGACCGTATATATATAATAAATAATAAATAAATAAATACCACATACAACGAATACCGATAAAAACACATGAAATGGATTGAGACAAATTGATTGTATTTTGTTATTGTTTTTGTACATAATTTAAAAAATAAAATCGTAGAAAAATATGTCTTTACAAGATCGCAAAATGTTTTGCCTTGACAATTTGTAGTCCATCTTTCAAAAAAAGTGTATCTCGAAACCGTTGATTTTTGAGACGAAATTTTAAGAATTCGCTTGGAAAATTTTCGCCTTTATAAATACTTTTTAAAAAATCTAACTGTATTTTGCTGGGTTTTTATCATTATTTTAAGACAGTATGATGCCCATTTATTCCATAAATAAAACGTTTTTTTTTTTAATATTCATGACTCAATTTCGACAAAAACGAGCAACGTCTTTTTGAAAAATGGACGGCGAATTGTGAGGTCAAGATTCACGACGATGTTCTATTTAAATTTAGACGGTCACGAACTAAGTTTAAAAATTAACCGACTCATGATTTTTTGGGGCGTGGCCAATGCAATGAACCGCTTTCGCGGGAATTTAAAATTATAAATTAATTGTTTATAAATATATTATAAAATAAATGTTTTTTGTGCTACTTATAATACAAAAATTATTTTTTTTACTCGACAGTATTTTATTGACCATTATTTAAATAATTACATTTCCCTATAAACAGATTCTATAACCGGGTTCTATAACCGGGTTCTATAACCGGGTTGTGGTTCCGTGGCTAGGTCACGGGCTTACAGATTAGAGGTCCAAGGTTCGTACCCTGCTCTACCAAAACTTGATTCCTATTTCCTTATAGTGAATTACAATATTTGAGTTTGTCCAAATGTTCGTAGACAAAAGACTGGTCTTCACCCCCTTGGGAGTCATTAAGATGAACAAATTACAACAGGGATGGAGAATACCTTAAATAAGCCTATATGGAAGTCTAGGCATTTACCGCACTGGGCCCAATACATTCAAAATATAGTATGTATTTGTATGAAAAAATAAGCTGGAATAATCGGCTAGTTTCTTGGCTCACCGCAGGCGCTGGGCGCGCTTTACTAAAAAATATATTTATATTAGGATAAAAATACAAACGGTGGAAATGATTTAAAATAAATGATAATTATTTATTTGTTTTTCTGTTAATAAAGTTACAATAAAACATTTATATGGTTAGTCAAATATAATGGTATGCTGCGCATAATCGCTTCTATACACGATTCGCCCCTCGAATATATATATGTAAAACATGTTGAACCCTACAAGGCATTTAAATAAATAAATAATTCATGAACGTCCTTAACAACACCCTACAGCAGTGAAGAAGCAACAAAAAAATTGCCAGATAAAGAACTGAATCCATTTGGATTGTCAGTATGTCAAGTAATCACTTAAACCATCCAATGGCTATGAAAATTTTTCACTTACCTTCTTAATACTGATTTTTTGTAAATGATTGCCGAAAACCGATTAGTTTTTCATAAAAGTTATTTAATTATTCTATTCCGTTTTAATTTATATCAAATTCTTCGAAGAACACACACGATTGTAGGTACATTTAATCAAGACAAAAACAATTCGATTCGAAGAATCCAATTCACAATTATTTATTTTATCTCTATATCAAAAGAAGTCTTTGATGATATTCAATTAAAATTATATAAACAAATAAACGAGTCATGTTTCAGAATACTTTTAATCTTTTCAATCCATTTTAATCAAATTCGAACTGGTTTGATATCAGAAATCAAGTTCTCGTGGAAAAATAAATAATTTCAATAAAGGGTGCGCCACGGTCACTTTGACGATCGTTTTTGAGTGATCTAGTGCAATTTATGTTCGCAATAAAATCAAAATTGAAATCTGCAATAGCGGACTTTATAGACAAAAGACATATTTTCGCAGTCGAACCAAAGATTTTGCATAAACCTAGAAATTACAGTGGACGGATATAAAAAACGGCAATTGAAATACACAAACACCTTTATAACATAAGCAAAGACGACAACACCGTCCGTCTTCGGAACTACACCCTACAAAAATGACGTGGAATGTGCCTGCTGTCGACTGCGACACGGTGCAAATGACTATTACTTAAACACTTTTTTTAAACAAAAAATACAGTTTACCCTGAAGATGCCTCCTGCAATGGTAGCCGAAATATTGGAACGAAGCCAACTTACACGGGATTATCCAAAAAATATGCATATTGACTTTATTTTATTTATTTATATTTTATTATCATTATATTACATACCCAAAATTATAATTTATTCAAAGTTGCTTTGACTGCCTAGCTAGGGTTTTTTACCCCCTTCTAAGACAGTCAAAAAAATATAAAAAACAGTAATCAATATATAGAAACAGTTATAAAGACACAGGACAAAGTGAAAAACAAAGTAATAAATGGAGTAAAAACATAGTAAAAACCATTTAATTATATGAACATGAAAATAAAAATATTTTAAAACTCAGTAAAATGCAAAATAAAAACAGAATACATAGTAAGAAACATATTTAAGGTCAAAGTAAAAAAAATAATGTATGTGTATAGCAAAAAGCATATTTAAAATATGTTTTAAAGAATTTGTCCAATTCAGTTTTATGAACCATTTTTATAATAATTTTTCTATTAGATATTTCCTGTTGAGAAAATGGATGCCTAGGTATTCACAGGGCTTATGATATATTATTGGTTCCGTTAAATGATCAAATAACACGTTGTGTAAAATTCACTATTCTGCCTATACAATAAAAGCGCCCACCCCTTCCACGAAACTATTCATAAAGACAAGTGGCTCTCTACAGTTTTGCATATTTACGATTAATTTTTACTATTAACGATATTCACGATTAACGAAGTAATTTAGTTAAATGTAATATTTCTTTCCAATCAAACCGCAAAAATAAAAAAAACTTAGAAACATTAAAAGCTGTCATTGTACCTTTACTGCAGTATTGTTAATTAAATGACTGGCAAAATTTAATTTATCTTTATTATTAGAACATGATTGTAATAATAAAGATAATTTTAAATTTTGCCAATCATTTAATAGAAAATAAACATTCCTTTGAATTAAAAAATAATGTAAAAATAATTCATTTTGCACCTAAAGGCAATAAACTTGACAAATTAGAAATTCTCGAAATTAATAGATTAAAAAATAAGCCCGACGTAGAATTACTTAATGAACAAATAACACACGTGCGTTTTCCATTACTTTACTCATTGAAATATAATTTTACTAATGACTTTTTACTCTTTGTTTTTCAGAAATCATAATTTACAAAATCACACTCACGAAGGATGGGACACGAAAAATAAAATAAAATACTTAAACTCATTAAAATAGCATTACATCAACTCATTAGTCAACCCGAAGAAAATTTTTTGATAATGATCCTTAAGATAAAAATAACTTTTTTCAATTTTACTTTCATATAACTTTGAATTATCTATCCTTACCTCTGTTTTGTATAAATACCTTGAACTCCTTAATAAAGATACCAGCCTCGAAGATGTCGCGAAAGCGATGAAACCGGTCACTGGATATTCCAAATTTGTGGATTAAAGTATCACTTGTCTTTTATTTATATAATAACCATTTTATATCTAAAGCCTTATTTTTTTTAATAATTGAATAGCGTGAAAAGTAGACGATTTAAAAAAAGAACTATTACAATTATTTTTTGTATTTTTTCGACCGGTAAAATATTTGATTTTAAAGCACCACCCCATCCGATTAATACAAGTGGATTGATACGGAGTGGCCCGAAACTAATATGTGTTTTTTGGGCTTGGCATTGTATTGAGTAATATGTATTCAGAAAACTGTAGTTGGACTACGATTTTGGTTTATTAGTAAATTATGTATTTTTTTGTAGCAGCTGTTGTTTTCTACAAATAAAGAAAATAAAAAAGAGATATTTTTTTACGGTTTCTGTATTGATAATATTTTACAATTCCTGTTTCATATTTTTATTGATGTTATTATGGACAATCGATCTACTGGTGCAATCTCAAAACACATCTAATGTTGCCCGTGTATAGAAGTTTGGACATCATTATTAGCCCTTTACTTAACTTCGTAAATTTACCTTCGTAATGATGAACAATCTTGCAAACTGCCGTTAGGAAGTATTAGGGGACGCTCGTTTGAAGACCATGTTTCTCAAACCACGAGTCACGATACTAAAAATCAGCGTTTTTAGATTTTAGTGCAGTGTTTGCACATTCAGGACCTTACATGCATTTTAAAAATATTTTAGAATTTTACTTTTTCTAAGTCTACGAAAAGAAACATTAAGAGGTACTTAGGTGCGAAGATTTTACAGTCACTGTTATCAATAGGTTTTTTTATTGGGTGATACCATGTGTGTTGAATTTGAACCAACGCGAGATAAATATTACCAGAAGAACAGCGTACCTACCATATGTACAGAATGTGACTGACAGGATAGCCAAAGTGCTGAACAAACATCATATTAGAACAACCTTTGGGACTGTTGGAAAAAAAAAAATATATTGAACCCAAAAGCTAAGAATCTCCTGGAAACGGAAGCTGTTTATAAACTAAGTTGCCAAGGATGTGTTGAAGTGTACATAGGACAAACAGGGCGCATAGCAAAGAAAAGGATTGACGAACACAAAAGAGCGTGTAAACTCGGGCACCCTGACAAATCTGCAATAGCGGAACACTTTATATACACCGGACATGTTTTCGCTTTTGAACTGAAAATTTTGCATAAATCCTGTAATTACAGTACACGAATAATAAAAGAGACAATTGAAATACACAGACACCCAAATAACAAACAAAGATGACGGGCTTAAATTAAACTCAACATAGTTCCCAGCACTACATACTACAAAAATTAAATAGAAATGAACAATATTTTGAGTTTGTCCAAATTTTTGTAGACAAGGACAACATATATGTTAATATAAACAGCTCCCCGGGGAGTTGAAAAATTTTTTTACACGGTATTTGATGAAACAACTTCTGGAATAGTGACAGAAAATATGTATTCAAACATCTTTAGAAAATATTTGGAAACAATTAACAAGCTTCGAATAATACGAAGGTACCCAATTACAAACTTGTTCGTTTATATGTATAGTAGGTGACATGTTAAAGCTGTAGTTAGTTTATTGTTGACGTGGTAGTTTACTCTATGATTGTAAGTAATCAGAAGCGTACGAAGCTGAAATTTCACTAACCTACTTAGCACAAAGCATTCAAAGTTCCTTCGTAGCTTGTTACTCGTAGTTTGGCGAAATTATTGTTAAAACATACGACAACTGTAAAAAACTTAATACTTATCTCAATGACGAAATAAATTGCCTTATGTTTGGGTTTTGTCTAAGGGAAAAGACCATTGCAGGAGACTGCTGCGAGACATAGTAAAGATTTATAGGTATATATTTTATTTTATTTTATTTAACTTTTTGTATATAATGTTATTTGTACATTGGCGGGCTTATTGCCAAATGGCAATTTTTTCCAACCAACCAATAAAATAAAAGTTTTATTTTTATAATTTAAGTTACAGAACATATTCAAAAGAAAAAAAAGGATTAAAAAGTTAAAAATATATAAAAATAGAAATAAACGTATTTGTTTATAAATTACCTTAAACCAAAACTATTACTCAATGAGAAAAAAGAAAAAAGAGGAAAGAAGAAAAAGGAAAGGAGGATAGATTAAGGAAGAGAAAGGAGATGTTTCTTCAGTCATGATTAAACAGATATAGTGTAGTAACATCTTTGATGGTGGATGGGAGATGATTCCACAGTCGAGCCGCATGGACACTTTATGAGTTAGAGAAGAAAGAGGAATTGTGTATGGGTATTAAGAGAGTGCCTTGAGAATGAGAACGAAGAGGTAAACCATGAACTGATAAGCGTTGAAAATTTTCACACAGGTATATAGGAGCGTTAGGACTATGAAGTACATTGAACAGAAGTAAGAGGGAGTGATAGTCTCTCCGCTGTCTAATTTTGAGCCATTTCAGTTGCCTACGATAATCAGAAATGTGGTCATATTTCCTAAGACCAAAAATGTACCTTGTGCATGTATTCTGAAGTCGTTCAAGTTTATCGAATTGCTCACAGCTTAAATCAGTCATGGAAACATCAGCGTAATCTAGAATGGGTAGTAGTAATGCTTGTACAAGAGTGCATTTAGTACTAATGGGTAAGAATTTTGCAACCTTCTAAGTGAGTGTAGACTGAAAAATATTTTGCGGCTTATTTCATTAGTATGAGCTCGCCAGCAGAGATATAGTAGTTGAGTACCGGCCGAATACACATAGAATTTACCCTGTGCCTGGCCCATTTTTGTGAAATTTCATTTTTTGTGAAGGATTTCTTAAAAGTGTCATAATTAAGAAAATACTGGGTGAAATCAATCGAAACTTCTCATATTTATTTCAAACCATTGAATAAGTCATTTTTT
The DNA here is from genome assembly GCF_059751315.1 of Micrasema longulum. Taxonomy (NCBI): domain Eukaryota; kingdom Metazoa; phylum Arthropoda; class Insecta; order Trichoptera; family Brachycentridae; genus Micrasema; species Micrasema longulum. Next base: position 43,069 of record NW_028278662.1, read on the forward strand.
TATGATATTTTTGCCAAAATTGGACTTTATGGAGAGCCACATTGCAATGTTCCCACAATCGGCGGCCTTCGTGGTGTAGTGGTCAAGACGCTTGACTCACGCACGGTAGGTTCCGGGTTCAATTCCCGGTGAGAACACAAACAAAATCAATGTAATTTTTTTCAAGCCTGGTTGTTCTGTGATGTAATTCACCACTGTTATGGAGCCTCCTGGCCTGTTGTGGTGCAAAAAAACAATAAAATAATTGGTATTGTTTTTTATGATTATTTAAGTTTTTATTGCTTATTATGTTAACTTTAATTAGGTTAATTAGATGATTTACGTTTTCATTTTATAATTATGTTAATTTTGTTAAATAACTCATTTAAGGCAAGTTTTACTTGTTGTAAAAGGTTTCCTTCGGCACGGGACTGTACATTATTCTGTATAAAAAAAGAATACAAACATTGTAAAAGTAAAAATAAAGGTTTTAGCTCGTTAGATTCACAAACATCAACAGATGAAAGAATTGAAGGAATACAGATGTTCAAATAAGGGCAGAATGGTGAATGTTACACAGTGTGTAAAGTGGCCACTTAAACCAGCCAATGACAGGTCATAAGCCCTGTTGATGCCTAAACTTCTATATTATCTTCTTTAAAATGTTCTTCATCTCTGTTGTAATATGATACATACACGTGCCTAGTTGATAAACTGCCAACTTGTACGGAAAAATAAATCGATATTAACCGCCGAAACCGTGTCAAGCAAGCGAATTCCCATATTAATGGGTGAATTCTGACTTGCGTTAGTACGGCTTCTGGGTGTGTAAAACAATGCATAAGATCTCGCTCTAGTATAATTATTGCAAACATATATAGTGGTGTTTGTTACCTTCTAAACGTCGGGTTATGTCGACTGCATAGTAGGGTCCACATAAATTGCTAAATATTTATCCGCGTTGATATCGTTCCGTAAAAATCGTCTCGTGAGAACGTTTTTTACTTCGCGCTCGTTTTGGATAAATCTTCAGACTAACATGGTATGTGTAATGTACAGATAGAGTAAAATATTGTACTTACAGTTTTATTATCTTTATTAATATAAAAGATACTGTATATAAACTTAACATAATAGAAAATGGATTACTTAAAAATAACTCAAGGAATCTAATTTGTAAAACGTTAAATAAAGCAGTTAAGAAAAAGTATGAAATCGTAACAATTAAAATTAAATCAAGTTTTTGTCAACAGAACGTGAGTCACCGAACACAGCCAAAACGCTTCTCGTCCTGTCGGTCGCTCGGACCTGGCGCGCGACGTTGCGTGTGACGTCTATAGTGTTGCCACACTTACAAACTGATCTCTTTCAGTATATTTGGATTACATATACTTTCTGAAATCAGCTTAAAGAAATGTTTTCCAAGAAAAATTTGACGACAAGATTCGAGGGTGTTATAATCCAGCAACCCTGCTAGAAATTATGATGGATACACAAATGGATAATTATTATTTTACTAAAGATATAAGTTTCAGAAAAATGGTTTTATGTTTTTTAAATAAAATTTTGTAATGGTCAGCGCCTTTGCCTACCATGGAAAAAGTCTTGGGTTCGATTCCCGACACGGTTAATACGAAATATTTATTTAAAAGGGTGTTTTTACACTAGAAATTTTCATAGTCCCTGGACTGGTACCTAAAGCGTAAGACTGATCATCTTACCTTCATGTAAAAAAATAAAAAATAAGAAACGCTGCGATTGGCATACCAATGCAGTGCCCTATGCACCATTAGGTGCGGAAAGTGAATAATACAATGTGCGAACTGCAGTAGTATTATTGAAATATCTAGAGTTTTGAAGTACAAACCGAGCATCTTACTAGATTTATCTACAACAATAGTATACTTACTTAATAAATATGTTAATGTTTTTAAAAAACATTATATTTCTAACAACTCAGAAACACAAGCATGTATGATTACGTAAGATTATATAATATGCATAATATTGTTAAATGATAATTGTTTCATTCAAGAGATTTTAATAACTTATCAATATTTGATACAATATTATATCAGTCTACTTGGGAATTTAATCTTTTAGAGGCCAAATTAAATACTTTTATGTAAAGTAACGACTGAAATATTTGCTGAGAACATTCCAAAGTGTATGTAAGATACAAGTTTAACCCCTCAGCGCATTAAAACATGTACTAAATTAAGTTTTTTCACGAATCGAACCCGCAACCTTCAATGCCTCAAGCGTCTAAGCCATTGCATTACAGAGGCCGTGATCAATTAATAGCAAAATCGTTTTTAATTAAGATATAACCCATATAATTAAGAATAGTCCAGAAACCGCATATGTACATCAAACAGAAGGCGACTAAACTATTTATAAATAAGTAGGTTTACGTTTTGACCCATTAGTCTCTTTGTAGACGTCGCTCAGTACGCAACTTCTGATTTGAATTCAACTGTGCTGTGTTGTGTCCTTTTAAAGAGTAGAAATACTGCTAGGATCTTAAAAAAAACAGAATACATATTTTAAGCCGTCCTTTCCCATCAAAGGGAAGTAGTGTTGCTAACCCTCAGTGCTGAAATTGTCAAACGTAGTACCTACCGACTAACTATCCTTTCACCGTTATTTGATTAAATCGATGTTTTTAATAACCTTTAAATAAGCAGCGCTACATGTTTGTACCATTTATTATAAACACTGTTTTTTTGTATGAGTAAAACCGATTGAAAGACCCGTGGTCTTTAAAACGGTTTCGGATATATGGAGGAATGTACTTTCACAGTTGATAAAAATTAAGAAATGTGAATGTTCGAACAAAGGCAGAATGGTGAGTGTTACGAACTGTGTTAAGTGGCTGCTTAAACCAGCCAATGACCGGTCATAAGCCCTTAAAATGCCTAGATTTTTATATTCCTTACTAATATTCCTACTACGACTGTGAAATCATCTCCCATCCACCATCAAAGATGTTACTACATTATCTCTGTTTAAATCACGTCTGAAGAAACATCTCCTTTCTCTTCCTTAATCTCTCCTCTTTTCCTTTTTCCTCTTTCTTCTTTTTTCCTTTTTCCCATTGAGTAATAGTTTTTATTTAAGGTAATTTATAAACAAATACGTTTATTTCTATTTTTATATATTTTTAACTTTTTAATCTTTTTTTTTCTATTGAATATGTTCTGTAACTTGAATTATAAAAATAAAACTTTTATTTTATTGGTTGGTTGGAAGAAATTGCCATTTGGCAATAAGCTCACCAATGTACAAATAACATTTTGTACAAAAAGTTTAATAAATAAATAAAAATGTTTTTTTTCTCTATTGCAATGAATTTCAATCTTAATAACTACCTTGAAAAAGTCCAACGTTTTCAACAAACATTTTGACATCCTTAAAATATTCTAGATTCAACAACTTTATTACCTCAATTTGGCGTTCGCAAGATAACAATCGACTCGATACAAACTTCAGCATCGAACTCTCAATTTCATGAATCGAATAATAAAAAAGTCCATTTTATTAACGGGAGTTTGAGGGGTTGCAGAGGGTTTGGGAAATTTTCTGCCCAGCAGACTGTGAAATTCCTTTTCAGATCATTTCTCTTACTTTTCTTACAGTTTTTCCTATTCTTCGCTTTCTCCACTTTTTCTTCTCGTTTGTTCCTGGGCCCTCACTAATCCTTCACCTGTTTCCAACCAAACACTGAACACGCGAGGAATCGGACACAATACGACGTTGTGTAGTTGTTACTTACGGACAAAAGTTTTTTTTATTATGAGATTTCGATATTTTTTCGGTGAGATGAACGTATAGATGAAAATAATCGAATGAATTTACTGATCAAGTTATTAGGGATTAAATGAATTAAATAATCGAATAAGCCAGCCTTGTGATGTGGTAGTCAGTGCGTATGTCTGCCATGCAAGAGGTATCGGATTCAATTCCTGACATGGTTGATGTGAAGCATATATAAGAGTTTTAAAGTTTGTAAGTGGAAATTCTTGATAGAAGTTCATCGTAATTTATTATAGAAATAAAATATTTGTGAAACAAGTGAAACTGATGGTTAATACTAAAGACAAAAAAAAAGTTTTGCAACTAAGGAACTTACTTTCTTAATTGTCATGACTCTAAAAATACATGCTACGTAGGCCAAACGGGTAGAGCCTTTAAACACGCCTAAAAGAGCACATACAATCATGGTTGATAGGGATCCTAAAAATAATTTTATTTAATTTACTTTCAAATAATTTTGAATTCTCTATCCTTACCTGTGTTTTGTATAAATACATTGAACTCTCTAAAAAAGGTACCAGTCTCGAAGATGTCGCGAAAGCAATGAAACCGGTCACTGGATTTTCCAAATTTGTGGATTTAAGCATCACTCGTCTTCTATTTTATAATAAATATACGAGTACATTTATATTTTTTGTTTTTTGAAGGAATAACCCGCCAAGTCTTTATTCTAGAGGCTTGTCAGCAAGTCAGCAAGTTGGAAAGAAAGGATATGGAAGGAATTTATAAATAATGCATTACAGTACTGAGACCAATTGACAAAAAATCTTTGTTGGATATTTTCTTGCAACTGGCAGGAATCGAACCCTCAACGCCAGTTTCACAGTTGGCCGTTTAACTAATTGCGCTACGGCGTTTGTCATGTTTAAAACGGTGTTACTTACGGCTAAAGGTTTTTATTATGTGATTTCGATATTATTTTAGTGAGATTAGCGTATAGATGAAAATAATCGAATGAATTTACTAATCGAATTATTCATAATTGAATGAATGAAACAATCGAATAAGTCGGACTCATGGTGTCGAAGTCAGCGCGTCTGTCTCTCAGGTTTGAGTCCCGACATGGTTGAGATGAAATATATCTTTAAAAGGGTGTTTTTACACTAGAATATTTCATAGTCCGTGGACTGGCACCTGAAGCGTAAGACTAATCATCATTCCTTCATGTAACAAAAGTGATCAAGATACGCTGCGATTGATGTACCAATGCAATGTCCTATTCATAATTGGGTGTTGAAACGGAATGAAGATATAAGAAATGATCAAATGGATTCATCGAACGAATTATTAATTCCGGTACTCTGTAAATAATATAGGGCGTTTTGGTTATTGTGGCCTATGGTTTCTAACCTCTTCCTTTAAAATTCTTTAGAAATAAGACAGTAATAAAAAAAAATTATAATCGTTTTTTGATGAAAGTAATTGACAATATCGTGCCTAATAAGAATATAATTATTTAGAAAACTAACCATTTTTTACTAATATATTACATTTTAGCTCAACACAGGTTTTTTCCTAAAAAGCTTCAATATGATTAACCCGATGAAACAGAATTTTTGTAAGTGAATGAATCGATAAATTCTATTTTTTATTAGAAATCAAGAATGCTTTTTATTTTACTGTATAGAATATACATAATTCGTTCAGAATTAATAAACTTTTGTTGTATATTCAAATACTTTCAAAGCACGGTCTGAAGCAAGCTCTTTTTAAAAAGACCACTGAAAAAGCTCAATATCTGTTTCAGGAGCGCTGAAAACAATACACTTTAAAAGTTTATTTTACATACGTAAATAGAAAGCTATTTTTAAAAAGAACCCTCATTTTTATTAAATTGCGGTTTCATTAAAATGGGGCTCGCGGCTGTAATTCAATAAATTAACAAGTTGGTCGGAAAAAAATAACCTTTATGTACCTCTATATAAGCCGAAAAGCCCTCACATAACCAGGATAATTTATTGTTTAATCTGAACCGCTTGTGTTTCATGATAAACACAATTACACGAAGTAGTTTAGTTGAAATTTCGATGAATTTAACATGGTTGTACATTTTTTTACATAATACGACTTTGCTATTTTAAAACGCGGATCTTTTCAAATTTTGCAATATGAAAAAAACATATAAAAAAATTAGATAACAATGTATTTTTTAAAGATATTTCTGATAAAAATTCAGTTTTAAGTGGTATATAACTAAAATATAATTTATTTTTGACCGGCAGATTACACCTCTTGAAATTTCGATTAAAAACTACATTGGTACTTAAATATAAAGACAAAGCATTTAAATAAAATATACTAAAACAATGATTTTGAAGATAATGAATTGAAGAGGAAAGTTATTATTTTTTTCCATTTTTCTTAAATTATGCCTTCAATAATCGAAGAAAACAGTTAAAATAGTTGAGATTAAATATTTTTTTTGGCATTGAGTTTTTTTGACATTTTTTAGGAAGAACATTTTAGGTACACTGCAGACTGTAAATATTGCAAAAGCTGCTAAGAGCAAATGTTCACGATTCATGTTGATTTAGAAGCCTTGGGTTGGTTGTTGATTGCAAAAATAATAATATATTGTTAGTTGTCGTCAGTAACGGCGTCATTACTAAATAGCTCGATTTGCGAACTGTCAAATGTCAAACAGCAAATGGCGTCGAATACTACGTACTGCGCATGTTTACGCGCAAGAAACTGCCCAATGTAAAACAGCTAATAAAATGGCCTAAGATTTGGTACAATACTTCAAAAAACTGCGCAAGAACTTGCACAAGATCTTGTACCATTTTATGCCCAATGTAAAACAGGCTTTACTCTCACACAAATACACATAAACACACCCTTTTGTTGTAACACAATTTAATAATATGTATGATTCTTATTTAGAAACTTTGCTGGTCTGTCTTTAAACTGTATTTTTTTTATGTTACTATATTATTGTCGACTGTTTGTTTCTTTAAAATAAACAAATAAATAACAAAAACTAAAAATGAAATAATAAACGTAAAAAAATAAACATAAAATCAAAACTATAAAAATCAAATATCTAGTCAATTAACGTTTCCTGATTTTTTAATTTTTTTTTCACTTTTTACAAATTAACATATATATTTAAGCAGAATCCTAAATTATTTATTTAATAGCAAGTTTAAACTTGATTTGGCTAGTGTGAAAAATAATAATGTAACATTGTTGATAAATGCTTGTCTATCAAAATTTATAGAATAAAAGACCAATTTCCTCATTTAATCGGTCAGACAGAGAGATGAGCTGTTATTTTAGAATGAAAAAAAAAATGTTACTATAGCGTTTCATCATTTTCTCAAAGAGAAATCATTTTTGACAGTGTTTGACACTCTTGCCCCGAATTAGAACGAAAACCATATTTCTTGCTGATTTGAACGATTGAAGGCACATTGATAGTTACTCTAGTTATTTATGTTTTGGCCTTGAAGCCTTAAAAAACACTGATTGACATTTGTACCCTAGAGGATAAAACGCGGGGGTCAACTTTTTGCTGTTAAGGTTAAAAATGCAGAAATTATCGCAATATGCGAATATGTAAGTGAATAAAATATCAATCCTTTTTCAAGTTGAAATCAAAATCTAAAGATCACTTTGTTTTAATGCAAAAAACATCAATTATCCCAGATACGATTTTTTCATGTGTGCTATTAGTATCAAAATAAAAATCATTTTAAATAAAAATTGTAAACAACTTAAATTATTTTATTTATTTATTTGTTGAAGTTAAATCCGTTGAATTCATTAAATCCATTCAATCATATGTTTTACATGAACTAACAAATAGCTACTATCTAGTAGAGTATAATAATAATACCTCTAGAAAAATTATTTAAAAATTGAAATCAAATTAATTTGTTATAGAAACAAAAGGCGAGTGGAATCCACTGATTAAGAATAACAAGTGACTGGTTTCATTGCTTTCGCAATTTTGTCGAGACCAGTTACCTGTTTTAATTTTTTATTTTTGAATTAAAATACTCTCTAATTTTTATAATTGCAACGACCAAGAATTTTCGCTAACAAACGTGAAATCTAATTATTTTGACCTAATTTTAAATTTCACATTTTTAATCCTTAAGTTTCTGAAATGATGTGACATATTTCAAGGCATTATTTTCATTTTCCATCAGATTCCTTTCTTGTCTCATCAAATTAAATTACCTAAAACGTAAATTAACCATTTTAATTATAAGAAATTTAAAACATTCTAATCAAATTATTCCATGGTTGAAATAAATTTTAATTTTGGTTAAAAGCAATCTCAAATTATCGATAGAACAGTGCGGTTAAGAAGAGGAATCTCAAGTAATTAACTTAATCTTTTTTTAAATATATTTTTAGTCTATAGTCTAGACTTGTATAATCTAATAAAATAAACGAAAGCATTTGGCGTATTTTTTTGCTTACAGTTTTTTTTAAATAATAGAGTATTTATTCAATAAAATGCACATATTATTACAATATTAATACTTTTTTAAAAGAAAAACAAAAAGTATTTAAGAAAAAGTTTTGACCCGGTAAACTATTAAACGTGTCGGCCTCGTGGTCAGCGTGTTAGCCTGCCATGCAAGAGGTCTCTGGTTTGATTCCCGACAGGGGTTGATGTAAAATATTTATTTGAATGGGTGTTTTCTCACTAGAATATTTCATAGTCCCTGGACTGGTACCTGAAGCGTGGGCCTGATCGTCTTACCTTCATGTCACAAAAATGATCAAGATACTCTGCGATTGGTGTACCAATGCAGTGCCCTATGCACCAATAGGTGCGGAAAGGGAACGATAATGATAAATGAACTATTAAACAGTGGTTTGTCATTGGTAATTTTATTTAATTTGTATTTATTTATTTATATCACAAATTGTAGTCTACATAACTTTGCAGGCTTAATTAATTTTTAGTTCTCACCGGGAATCGACTTGAAACTTTTTGTGTAAACAAAGCGTCTTAACCGATACACCGTATTTTAATTATGCAATTAATACAACATCGGCGTACAACATCGTTTTCTTCTGTCACCTCCAATTAAGTAGAAATTCCCATGCTCTCCGCAAGCATCGAATCCTACAAGGTTTTCACGGTAACTATTATCAATATGTTTCTTTTTTGGGTGATACCGTGTGTGTTGGATTTGTTCCGACGTTCTGAAAGTGTGTGTTTAAGTACTAGTAATTTGTACCGTTTCGCAGTCAGCAGAAAATTTTTGAGATTTTCACTGCCGTTCAAATGAACTATACATTTTTCTGGGTTCGGGGTTTCTGAGTCTCTTAGGACTTGTACCGAGTATCAGTCGTTGCTGTCTACAACTTGTTAATTTGAAATCTGTGGCTCTTCACAGTCCACGTTTTTATGTGATTTCTTTGTAACTGGGTACAAGGAGGACTTTCACAAGGTACAAAACGTTACACATTTATTTACACAAATAACATCAACGCTGTTGATGGACGCTGTAATGCGACCCAAAACGTAGGTAAAGAGTATGAACGACGCATATAATAACGTAAAAAAAAAATTGCGTTCACATTTCAATAACTATTTACTACCTCCATCTAATAAATTATTGTTAGTTGTGAATTTTTACAAAGAAATATAAATGTTTATGAAGCAGGAAGAGAGGGAGGAAAGTAGAGTTGGAGCTATACAATGCCTTCTCTCTTTTATGTACTTTTTATTTAATATTCATATTTTTACTTTTTAAGAATTCAATTATTTTTCCCCTCTCCTCTTGCATTCATAATAAATTAGTGTGAAATCTGTAATTGGTCTTACTTTTTTCATTATTCTTTTGTTCCTTGTTTTATATAAAGACTGTATGATTTTTCTTTATTAATAAATAAATAAATAATGGAGTAGGTAATAAAAAAGTTTTGAATTCGCAAACCATCTGATAGAAAATAATCATAACTTCCATAAAGACACTGAATTAAAAGTACTTCATAATGAAAATAAAATATTAAAATTAGAAATCTTAGAAATTAAAAAAGCGATTCACAATAAGAAAAAATTCCGGTCTAGCTTCGAAAATATTCGTATGAAATTTTCACCCTTTTAGAGAAAAAAAGACTTGATTTATTGGCTCCACGTGTAGTATTTAGTAAACATTGAAAAAAATGAAATAAGAATGAATTAATTAGTTACGTTAACCTTGACAAAGAACCTTGTTTGCTTTGAAGCCGATCGGCGGAGAAAAAAAAATTGTGGTTAAAAACAAAGTTGTTTTATTTATGTTATTATTTAAAAAGTTGGTAGAGGAAATGACCGGACCCATTTCCGTACAATACTATAAACGTACTGTTTATTTTTTATGTCCTTTTTAAAGTTCGTAATATTTTTTAATTTTTCACATGGTGGATAAATTAAAATTTAAAGTTAGGTAAAACAATACGATCTCATTATTAAATACCTTTAAATTCTTTACGGAAGCTTTGTCATTATGAGCGCAAGTTTACGAGCTGCTAGCTGAGAACATGACATCATGACAAAAGTTTACTGTTCACAATTAACAAAGTAAAACAAAGAAAACAGAGCCTTTTAGTCGGGCTACAACCCTGTGACGCGACGTTTCAGTCCTGAAATATTACTTTCAGGAAATTTTCACGATACTTTCATTACCTATTGAAATAAACGTACAATTTTACATGTTTTTGCTAGCCCAGACAAGTCGAATTCTTATTTTTATATGAATTAATTTATTAACTCTTTACTACCAGTTTTATGGAATTTTATAGATTACATATAATATGGAACTGTTGTCATTGGTCTCAGAAGTTGATAAATTAATCGTCAATTCCATATCAGCACCCAAGGGTGCTTAGGGCACTGCATTGCAGGGACGTGCGAAGCAATTAAAAAAATAATAGGTACAAATAACGCTTACAAATGCTATCTAAACTTTATATTAATGTTTCTTAAAAAGTTCTAAGGAATAACCCTTTTCTTCATACTCCTCTTGTCTCATTTGATTATAGGCAAAATTCATATTTATGGCGATTTTTTAAATATTTTTAATGTTATAACAAAATCATTCAACAAAGATATTTTTTCGAATAATCATAATGACGTGCGGCGTATGGTTTCTAAACAGTTTTGAAGTGTTTTTATACATTTTTTATTTCGATCATTGTTTATTTTATGTTTGAGAATATAATATAACGTACTGTGGTGCTATTTGTGGAAACCTATAATTGGCTAATTAGTTATTCGTTTTGTTTTTTATACGAGAAAATTGTAGCTGTTAGTTATCCAAATAACGATTTTTTTATTCTAAGAATGGATGTACCTGGGGGTTATGATGCATCTTAAGGTTTTTTTATAAGGCGATTGTAAAACTGCTCCGCATTTTATAGCGGTTATAAATAAAATTATTATGAAATCTTTTGCTAAATGTTAGGTTTAATGAGTTACAATTCAATTATTAAACATGATTTTTTTATCAGCATTCTTTGATTTAATTTAGGGAAAGCAATAGTTCCAGGCGTTCTGTGAATGGGCAACGCATAACTGCATTTCAAATAAAATATGTTTCTTAAATAAACGCATCCTACGACGGCGTCCAAACCATACCTTTTCCCGATGTGAAGATCTCGTAATCATCCAAGTTTTGGGTGATGCTTACCTAAACTTTGAATGACTATTTGACATGGTCAAGTCTGGGAAATAATATATTTTATCCGCGTGGCCATGTTGAAATATCTCACGCACGATGGCCGACATGGTGGCAACAATAATACCTCCATCTGTTTATTTGAAGGGTGAACGACTTTGATCAACGAGGTGATGATGTAGAACAACTATTTTCTTCGCCTCTGGTGATCCCACGTGGGAACTTGATCGATTCGAGACACTTTATATCAACTACATCATAATCTCATATTATATAATGAAATCAGCGTTGTGAATTTTGCAACCAATTTAAATCAATCTCACATTTATCTCAGAATCACATCGCACATGCGCGAATGTAAGAAGTTGAATTATTCATAATGGAAAGTATATTAGTTATTTAAATTTATAAATACAACTTGAATTTGAATGATTGGAATCATATTTGTATGATAGGTTAGAAAGTTAGTCATAATATCGCATTTAATTTATATCTTTAAAAATAATCATAATATAATAAAACAATCTTATCATAATTTCAATTTTACAACTTGAAAAACAAATCACATAAATATTTAGGCTAATTTAAATTTTTGGAAAATATTCGTCTTAAAGCAATTTATGTAGAAGGCTTAATTTACTGTCAAATTATATAAATGAACATCTTCTAAATGGTTTTGCAGATTCTTTATCATTTTTTTCGTGTAATTTATCTGAATGAAGAAAATTTTGGAGAAAAAAAATATAGAATCCTAGGCATCTACAGGGCTTATGACCTGTCATTAGGTGGTTTAAGTGATCATTTTACACACTGTGTAACATTCACCATTCAGCCTGTATTTAAACATCTATATTTCTCAATTTTTGTATCTGTTGATGTTTGTGAAGTTAAAGAGCTGAAACCTTTATTTATGCGGGTGAGATTCATCTAATTAAATTATTTCACCTACATACTAGGCAACGCCTGAAAATATTATTTTTTCAATTTCTATTCATCATTTCATCATCATTCCATGTTCGATCCTTAGTTAGTATCCACGAAGATCCTCCAGACATCTCTTTTGGGTGCCGGTTCCTGTGCATCTTCCCAAGTCAGGGTCGCGTCTCGTAGTTCTGACATGAATTGCCGACGAACAGTCAGCAGTGGGCGTCTTGATGCCTTGTAAAGTAGGCAAGCGTGGTTAAGGCTCTCAGGAGGCACCCGCAGCACATGGCCATTCCAACCATATCGCCTCCGTTTGATGTATTTCTAACATGAATCGCCGACGAACAGTCAGCATTGGGCGTCCAGGACGTCGAGAACTTGATACCTTGTAAAGTAAACAAGCGTGGTTAAGGCTCTCAGAAGGCATCTGCAGCACATGGCCAAGCCCACCGTATCACCTCCGTTTGATAATAGTTTTCACCGGAGTTTGCTGCGTCCGTTCCCTTATTACTTCATTCTTCACAAAGTAAAAAAAACTATAGTCAAATAGGCAAAAAGTTTGTGGAATTATAGAGCTGCAACCTTTATTGATGGGGGTGAGATTCATATGGATTATTTTCTGTCAATTCCTACATTTTTTCATGGACCAGGTGGATTAATTTATAAAATAAAAATGTTCAATATAGGCAAAATGGTGAATGTTACACAACGTGTACAGTGGCCACTGAAACCAGCCAATGACAGGTCAAAAGCCATATAGATGCATAAACTTCTACATTCTCTACTCTAAAATAATCTTCATCTCTGTTGTAATATGTTATTATTTATACAAAGCGAGTATTTCTTTAGGCCGTCATATTTTCGCCTCGTTTTTATGTATTATATTAAAATGTTTCAAAAGATTCTCAACGTACTTAAATATATTTTCTGATTTTTACAACTTGGAAACTAACATTTATCGGCAGCCAGATATTTTAGAAAGTTTTAATTTTTCCTAAAATAAATAACACACATGGTACTTTCCAAAGTTTTTTTGAAGATAAATTTTATGAAATTCCCGATAACCCTTTTACTTCGCTGACGAATATTTTTTTTATTATTAGTTGTTTGGCATATTGCAAAAGACATGTAGAAACTGTTTCCTTGTCCCTCATAAGTGTTTTTAAAATGTTATTTATTTATTTATTTATTTATTTATTTATTTATTTATTAACGGACATTGTCCATGTATACAATTTATAAGGTTTAAATATTACAATAAAAGAGTAGTTTAAAACATTTAAAGAAAAAAGAAAGAAGCATTGACAAACATAAGGGACATCGAGACAAGATCTGGACTATTTATTTAGTGCTCGTTTAAATCGTTGTAAACTTAAACCAAAAAAGTCCAGATTCTGTCTTGAGTTAACAATACGACAAAGGCGGGTCATTGGAGAATTTAGGCCATAGTTTGTTCTATGCTGATCGATGAACAGTACTTCATTGTTTCTCAATCTACGAGTCGGAATATTGAATTTTACTTGTCCCAGTAATGATGGAACATCGATTATACCATTTAGTATGCCGAACATATATATGGAGTCAATATTAGTTCTACGTTTTTGTAGACTAGAAATATTTAACATTGACTCTATTTCAGCATAAGAATAATTATCTCTCTCTAGTCCAAGCATCCACGCTATTTTTCGAAGCAAGCGATGTTATTAATAAATATAAAAATTCTAAAAAAATATATGATAGGGCATAAGCCCTATAACTGCCTAGACTTCCATATTCCCTTTTTTAAATGTTTTCCCACTTTGTTGAAACAAATTTAGTAATTATAGTTATTGGTCTTTAAATCAGCAATTCTACATGCATGAATATAAGATTTATGTTTAGGTGATTAATTAAATCAGAAAATTAAAAAAATAATCATAATCTAATTTAACATTATTAATTTTATATAATAACGATAATGGACATAGGCTATTGTGAAACAAGCAAATTCAGTTTTTGCTATAATTCGTGTTTGCAATATGGTCATGAAGATGGATGACAATATCCGCCAAGCCCCTCCCAAACTCAAAGTAAAAATAACAGGATTTACAGTAAAAAAAAATTAAAAACAAATAAAACATTTAAAATATACAAAATCGAACTAGTTTATTGAAATAAAAAATTGCTTTTTTGCATGAGTGTTAGTCTCACGGTCTTTTAAATGGTTTCGGGTATGTGAAGAAATGTACTTTTACCGTTGTTCTTGTAGAATATCAATATCATGTATTGTACCCAATGGAAAACGCTGAATTGCATCTTGGGTCGTTGCTCTATATTTCTGGTAAAATCATTTGAAACGTAAATGAGTCATATTTCAAGCGGTTTGACTGTGGAATCATTTCCCACATTCTTTCAAAGACAAGGAGTAGATTTCACCCCCTAGAGCAGAGGTTTCCAAAGTGTGCGCCGCGGCGCCCTGGTGCGTCGTAGAAACTAAAGAGAGGCGCCGTGAGTCAATCCTCTATCATTATCCGAAACCACAAATATTCTCGGGTACCTAAAAAGCTTTAAAATTGTTCATTCCGTTTGCCACATCATATTTATGTGAAGCTGGATTTTCAGCTGTAAATCAAAAATCAATGTGGAGCAAGAAATTAGAGATGCCGTCTCAAGTCTTATTCCAAACAAACCATCACGCCGTTCCCCCGTATGGGTAGGCAGAGAGTATAGAACGCCATATCACTCTATCTTGGCATACAGACCTCGCTTCCTCTACATTCATACATCTTCTCATGCACGCACGCCGATTGTTCCTACTTTTGACGTGTCCATCTTCAAGTATTTGGTGGACTTGATCGTGCCATGTCTTTTTTGGTCATGGAACGGCTAAAAGGATCTACGGCGCGAGCGTTGATGGATGCAGAAAACGAGGGAGTCTTATTCCCCGCTTTGAAAAACTCTGTTTAAATCATGTCTGAAGAAACATCTTCTTTCTCTTCCTTAATCTCTTTTCCTTTCATTTTTCCTCTTTCTTCTTTTTTTCTTTTTCCCATTGAGTAATAGTTTCGATTTAAGGTTATTTATAAACAAATACGTTTATTTCTATTTTTATATATCTTTATCTTTTCATTTTTTTTCTAATGAATATGTTCTGTGACTTGAATTATAAAAATAAAACTTTTATTTCATTGGTTGGTTGGAAGAAATTTCCATTTGGCAATAAACCCGCCAATGTACAAATAAAATTATGTACAAAAAGTTAAATAAAATAAAATAAAAAACTGTGCGAAAATCATTAATCTCACCTGTCACATTGATTTGACTGTGTAACAACCATATTTTTTTAAAGTCTTTTTTGATGTTCTCTGTTTCAATTCTGAATTTCTCATTTATTTATACTTTTACATTGTTTGTATTATTTTTTTTATACAGAATAGTGTTCCCTCACTGGGGTGTCCCGTGCCTAGAAAAACATTTTATAAAACGTGAAACATGCCTTTAATTAGTTTTTTAACAAAGGTAACATAATAATTATAATAAAAAAACTTAACTTATCTAATTAACCTAATTATCATAAATATAATAAACAATTTTAACTAAAATATTCATAAAAAACATAACCAATTTATATAGACCAATAGACCAAATTTCATAAACAGTACACACATTTTACCTATTTGTCTTGATCCACTCATCGATCCGTGTGCAACTCACCTCCACTATCCATTTCTTAATAGCAATTTTATGCTGTGAGTACTTACTAATTGTCCTTTTACTATAAATATAATAAAACTCAATTTCATACTGTGGATGTTTTAATTTTTGTACCTATTTACCTTTGTTCTATAATTGTAAGTACCTATTTATTTCGACAATTTTTTTTTTATTTATTAAGGAAAAACAACATTTGTTATATAAGAATACAAAGTATAAAAAATAGTACATACATCCAGTTAAAGTTTTTCATAAATATAATGAGAGAACATGTTACACAGTAAAGAGAAAAATAATATATTATATAAGACATGAGAAAAAAAAGAGCACTTAAGAAGGGATGAGGAAATAGAGTGGAGGAGAGGGATTTTTATTCAATAGTTGACCAATTCAAAATTTTGATATTAAAATTTAAAAAAACATAATTAAAGGAGTCACTATATCTATTCCAAATAGCTTACTAATGTAGGGCGCCGTGACAAAATACTAAACTTGTAAGTGCGCCGCGGGCTGAAAAAGATTGGAAACCCCTGCCCTAGGAAGTTATCAAGATCAACATATATTATTACAACAAAAATAAATAATATTTTAAAGAAGGAAATATAGAGATCTGGGCATTTACATGACTGATGACTGGTTTAGTTAGCTTAATGCCTTTACGAATACATCAAGAAACGGACGAAAATACAAAAAAGTAAAATTCAATTTTGATTTTAAAAATGCCAATTACCTACTTGAAAGGGTTCAATTTAAGACACGCATTCTCTTAAGAATGACCCAAGCAGACGAATTTTAGTTTGATTTTTGTCACCCGATTTGACAAGTAACCGCCTAAAGATATTCGATTTACATGATTCCCGCGATTTTCGTATTCAAATTTAGAACGTTACGTCACAAAACAGATGTGCCAATCACAGAAAAAATATTCGTGGAAAGGAAGAAATATTTTTCAAGCAGACTTGTCCTACGCAATCAAAGCTCGGCGTAGTTTTATAAAACACGTCTAACCCACACAATGGCGTCCTTTTTATTTATTTTTCTTATGAAATTATGTAATAAAAACAATATATATATGAATTATTTTTCTTTTTAGGAATAATTTTCTTCTTATCTTCTTAATTATAGACGAAATTCATATTTATGGCGAACTTTCAATAATTTTTATGTAATAACTGAATCGGTAAACATAGATAATGTTAACGGAAAGGCGGACAACTGTAAATGAAAAACGAAATCATTCAGTTTTGTGATTGGGAAATATTTGAGAAAAGATGGGAACACTTGGAATTAGTCATGAATTTTTAAATTACGATTTTTTATTAAAAACATTAAATTTGCTTAAACTTAACGATAGAAGAAAAATTATAGACCTGTTAAATTTGTATAAAATTGTGCATTCTATATGGGATTGCCCAGAACTTTTGTCACTCGTCAACTTCAGGGTGCCTGGAAGGATAACTAGGCGGGTGCCACCGTTTTGCAGTAGTAACTCACGCACAGTGTATGATTGTAATGCCGTATTGAGCCGACTTCATGATCTCGGCAATAGTTGTTCCCACATATCGGATATATTTAATGTGGGGTATTGTTCTTATAGAACAAACCTTATAAACTTTTTCAAAGATGAGCAGTAATCATATTTAATGTAGTTACTTCATATATGATTTTCTGTTTTTTTTTTCTTTTATATATATTTTTATTATAAACCTTATTATGTTTAAAATTTGATTTACTTTTTATATTAATTTTTAAAGTTCTCGTATACTTTTTATTTCAAACTTTTGTTTTATTTAAACTTTTTTTTTTTTTTTTTAATATTATGTTATATAATTTGTAGGCTTGATTATTGTTCCTTAGTTTTGAGTGCAAATATGTAGTTTAAAAAATATAAAACCTTATATGTTTATATTATAAATTTGTAAAAGGCAATTATGCCGTGTATGTTAATAAAAATAAAATAAAATAAAATAAAATAACACGGAATGGACACCTACCTTTAATATGATCTGAATGTTCTTCAATTTCTGGCACAGGAGGAAAAAATAAACTATAAAATGAAACAATGTTTTCCACGACGCGCGACGAATCCAACTACTTTTAATCCGATTTTATGTGAAGACAAAAATGTTGTTTGGTTTTTGTTCTAAATTCGAATCTTCTAATTTTTAATTTCTTCTATCTTGATGTTAGGTAGGTACCATAAGGATGGATCAAAGGAAGGATGGGAAAAAAGGTAATCGGCCAGGAATAGTATCGATAAATGCTGTTATTTACTTAACGGATACATCTGCAAATAATCAGAATGCCATGTGGCGTTTGCTTTCGAAATAATTTGGAGTGGTTTTTCTTTTCTTTTGGATTTACATTACATTACATGTCCGCTCCCTGGTCGGAGCATATCTACGAAGTTCCTTCAGGCATCTCTGTTGGTTTTCAGCTCCTGTGCATCCTTCCAAGTCAGGATTGCGTCCCCCAGTTCTGACAGGAACTGCCGACGAACAGTCAGCAGTGGACGTCTAGGACGTCGAGAACCGAATGCCTTGTAAAGTAGGCAAGCGTGGTTAAGGCTCTCAGGAGGCATCCGCAGTACATGGCCAAGTCAACCGTATCGCCTCCGCGTGATGACAGTCGTCACCAGAGTTTGCTGCGTCCGATCTCTTATTCTTTTATTCCGCACAAATTCAAACCACCACAATTACATTTGATAACTGTTCATTTTATGCTTGAGAATATTTTTTAACTTACTGTTATGGTACTTGGCTTATTTGTAATTTGTTTTGCTTTATATTTAATATAAATGTAGCTGTTGGTTATTTGAATAACAAAAAATATTCATAAATAAAAAAAATTAACATTAATTGCATTTATTTGCTTTATTTATATTATTTTTTTTATTTTTAGAGTCTTTATTCAATAAAATATACATATTATTACAATATTAATACATTATAAAGAAAACAAAGTATTGAAACATATTTTTTCCCGATAAACTATTCAATAATAGTTTGTGATCGGGTGCTCAGACATTCGTTTTCATTAATAATAAAATAAAAATAGTACAGACATAGTATTGTATACGTATAAAATAATTAAAAATAGTTTAAAGAAATTTTTTTTTTTTTTTTTAAGTAAGAAAATAGAGTAAAATAATACAATTCAAATTAAAGAATAGCAATTGACTTGAATATATTTTAAATATAAGAAAAAAATTAAACACAATAGTGTGTGCTCATAAATGTAAGTTTGCTTGCCGTCAATAAACCAATGGCAGAACTGATTGAGAATAAGCGGAATAGAACCTCTGACGTCACAGGCAGAGTTATTTCAGGAACACAAAACTTTTAAAATCAGAACGCTGATAAAACGGTACGTAAAAAATGAAAAAAAAATTGGCTCAGTTTGATAGTCTATTAACAAATAAAAAAAAATAAAAAAACACTGAATTTCCTCATCAAATGCTTTAATTTTTTAAGACGCGTAAAAAAACATTTTTTGCATCCTATTTCCCGTAACACTGAACTTCCTCATTATTTATTTATTTACACGCTCTACGGGCTTTTACATATTAGAAATTACATTCAAGTGCAGCAGTGAAACATAAGTATGTAAATTTAGTTAAAATTAAAGATAACATAAGAAAAGCTAAAAGATACAATAATAAGTAAAAATCAGGAAATGTACCAACATATGTATAGGGTACATAGAAAAATATTTAATAAATTTACATATGAAAACATACACACATACATATACATACATATAAGTTTATACATTATTATAGAGATACATGAGAAAAAAAAATAGTAATTAAAAAACAATATTAAGAAATTTTATACAAATTAATTTATAACCTTTTAAATACTTAACCTATATTTATATAAAGACAGACGAAACATATAAACTTCACCATACTCATTACCTAGCCGGTGTAGTCTAGGTATTGGTGAATTGTAATAATAATTGTGACTGCCAGGAGATTAATAAAATAACGTTAGCTGCCGAGTATTTCGAACTGGTACTTTTAAGCTGATAACACTAGTTAACTCCGGGACGTCCAATACGCCATTTGCTATTTTATATAAATTTAATAAATCATTTATAATTCTTCTTTAACAAAGAGTTGACATATTTAGTGTACATAATAAATTATCGCAATCAATATTTTTAATGGGTATATTAAGTTTGTAATTGATGAATCTAAGGAATTTACATTGTACTCTTTCTAACTTTAAAATATGAACATTGTAATAAGGTGACCAAATTGTTAAATTGAATTCTAAATTACTTCTAACCAAGGCGGTAAATAACACTTTGAGGGTAGTGATGGAATTAAAATCCTTCCGCAAACATCCAAGACATTTCAATGCTTTATTAGTGATGGTATCAATGAGAGGAATAAATGTCAATTTTTCGTCAAAAACTATCCCCAAATCCTTTATTTGTGTAACTCTTCCCAGATTGATATTATTAATGTTGTAATAGAATATTATGGGTTTTTTACTTCTTGTAAATGATATTACACAACACTTGTCGACATTTAAGTAAAGTTCATTTTTCTGGCACCAGTTGTACAGCCTTACCAAATTAGACTGAAGAGCTCCACAATCGGTATTGCCTCATGCAGCACCGCCTCCGGATCGGAAAATAATGATGATGATGAGTCTTTTAGTTGGACGCTTTCTACTTAACCCTGTTTAACTTTCCCCTAAAATACGCTGTTTGTTTGCTTATAATTCGGTTTGCCGAATCCGCCCTCACATTTTGCAAAGTAAATAAGAGAATAGAAATAGTAAATGCTTCCGATGGTACTTTTCTCATTGTTTAAGGAGTCAGTCTTGGGCACTGCTTCCGCGTTAAGACTGTCTGAATGTGATCCGGTATTAGATCATCCCAATTTAATATTACGTCATAAGTTATCAGAATTAAAATGCTTATAGTTATAAAATTGCAAGATACGTTGGATTATATTGTTCCAAAAATATTTAATAGGTTGCCACTTTACATGAAAACATGTCATAACAAAAATAAAATTATGTTTTATTACGAAAGTGGTTAGTAGACAAAACGTTCCTATATTTATTCTTATTAATTCATTTTTTCGCTTATAAACTATAATTAATAATAAAAATAATGTAACCTCACTGGGGTTTCCCGTGCCGAGGACACTTAACAATATACTTTTTTGAAATTACATTTGAGAATAAACAAAGAAGACTAACTTAAAAAACAAAGATAATTAACAAATATTCAGACATTTTTAAAAACAAGATTTATTATTTATGTAAAACATTTTTTATCTCTCATTGAATACATTTTTGTTTTTTTTTTAGATTAACCTTTTCTTCTATTTCTTTTTTATTTTATGTAAATTTGGTACGTTTTTTTTTTTTTCTGTAGATATGAATTGAAATTTTCGATTTACTTTGTTTTATTTTTTATCTTGCTTTGATTACATTTATGAGCACACACTATTTATATGTGTGTTTGTATTTTTTTCCTATATTTAAAATATATTTAAGTATGTACTAGCCATTTGGCTATTCCTTAATTTTAATTATATTATTTTACTCAATTTTCATACTTTAAAAAAAATATTTCTTTAAACCATTCTTATCTGGTTTTGTTGTGTTTTATCTTCTCAATAATATTTTTCAAAGCATCAAAAATAAAATAAAATATGTTCATTATTTTATACGTATACAGTATTATGTATGTACTCTTTTATTTGATTATTAATTAAATCTAATGTCTGTGCACCCAATGACAAACTATTATTGAATAGTTTATCGGGACGAAATATGTTTTTATACTTTGTGTGTATATTGTATTGAATAAAGACTACAAAAAAAAAGGTGGTAGTTAATAATGGCTGTTGCTTGATCAGTACAGCACAAACGATGGACTCACCAATGTCCTGTTTGTGTCTCATTGTAAACTCGCGACAAGATCTGGATTTTTTTTGTGTAAGTCTTTCAAGATTTAAACAATCTTGTCTTGAGGTATCCTTTATTAATTTTTTTTGTCCTGGCTTTAATTTTATTTGGTTGTATTTTATTTTAATTGTACCTGTACATATTATTAAAAAACGTTTTTACTATTGTTAAATGGACTGAATAAGTCCGTAAATAAATTGTGTTTTATTTAAATTATTATGAAAAAAAAATCGTTATTAGTGTTACACAATTTCTATTATTTTACAAAAACATTACTACCGTTTCGGGAGTGCACTCTTCCCATCGATGGGTGATATAAAACTAATTTATTAATTACAAATATTGTTCACGGTGTCATTATAGAATTATTAATATTATAGATAGATAACAATTTATGCGAATGTTGATGGATGCAGAAATCTAGGAAAACCGAGAAAGACATGGCACGATCAAGTCCATCAAATACTTGAAGATGGACATGTCAAAAGTAGGAATAATCGGCGTGCGTGCATGAGAAGATGTATGAATGTAGAGGAAGCGAGGTCTGTATGCAAAGATAGAGTGTTATGGCGTTCTATCATCTCTGCCTACCCCTACGGGGAAACGGCGTGATGGTTTGTTTGTTTGTTTGTTGTTTGACGAGAAAACCTCTAATTAGACTGTATTTCGATTAACAAATTACAACATAGAGCACTTTTTTTCTTAAAAGCCTATTAAAAGAGAGAAATAAGTCATTTTTGAAGTCGAATTAAATTTTGACATAACTTTTAGTTTTGAAAACGAGCGGCTAGATGCAGTGGCTAGACTGGCTAGATGCTGCCCTATTAACATAGAAGAGCATCTAGCCGTAAAATGTTTCCACTATAAAAAATCAATTCAATTACTTTATTTATCTATCTATTTGAATTTACTTATCGAGACGTTAAAAGAGTTTAACGTCTCGATAAGATAAAGCCTTGTTATCGTTTAGTAGATAAATACAGAGGATCATTAAGCATACCGCATTGGTAATTGCCAAAAATCATGTTCAAGCGAGCATTTTTGGTTGAATTCGGATTTATTGGAGTTTATAATAGCTTTAAAGTGGGGACTTTTTTTTATCAGAAGCCGATTTAAAATAAAAAGTAAAAACATTTTAAATGTAAATAAAGTAAGGAACGCGGACTTTATTTTTGGGGTCATTCATATTGGTTGGACTCGATCATATGACGTCGAGATAACAAGGAGGAAGAACAAACCGAGGTAGATACAGATAGTACAGAAGTTAAGTTTACCGTCTCGATATGTACAGATGAAGATAGCGTTCATAATTGAGGCCCTGTTATACTTTCAGCCAGGATTACTGAGTCCATAGAATTAATAATAGTACAGAAGGAGCGTGGAGTAATATTTTAATATTTCGAACTGTGTCCGAAAAACCCCCACTTTGCCTCACTTTCACTGCGCGCATGCGTGAAGTCTCCGCGTAATGTTGCCAGATCACGAAAAATATAATCATAACACAAATGTAAGATAATTATATTTTTTAAAAAGGCAATTCGTTGATTTCCCTAAATTTTAATGTACTTGCGGAAACATTGTTTTTTCATTTTTTCATTAGATATATCAACAGTAACACATGTAAAAAAAATATTACAAACAAAATATACAGAGAATAAAACCAAAGACAGATATCCACAGAAATACATAAAATACTCGTACAATACATGCTAGTGTGTTTGTGTGAGTGTAAGTATGTGAGAGGGTGGGTGAGTGGGTGTTTTAATGGAATGAGGTACACAAAATAGTAGATAATTAATAGGTCATTTAATAAGAGTAAGTGAATTAATGAACATTGAACTCAAATATAAAAAAAAAAAAATATTTTACATTAAACTTTGGTTACATAAAAGTTTTTAAGTAATATTAAATAATATTTGATGTGTTAAAGATTATGTCGGTCAAAAGTTCACCGCGGCGTTGTTTAATCCAAGAAGTCCAATCTTTGTTAATTTTATCATCAGATGAGAAAGGTAGCGTAAAAAATAATTTCACTACCCTAGCAACACTAACAAAATGCCCATTTCGTTTTCTTTGACTATCAGATAATAACACTGTTCCTATATTTTATTCCTTTATATTGTGTATTTTTAAAAATCTATGTTGTTTATATACTCATCTTTTTTTGTTTATACCAACTTTACTTCTTAACACTGTTCTATCTTTTGTTGCTTTATATATTATTTTTTAAATTTAATGTTGTTTATATACTTATATTTTGTGAAACTTTCATGTATGCAAAAGCCTTATGGGCGTGAAAAAATAATAAAATAAAATAAAAATTAATGAAACCCTTTATAGGAATAATAAAAATATAATAAACAATAATTTAGATAAATAAAATAGTTTTGTATTAAATTTGATTTTAATTGTGAAATAGCAGTTTGTGTACAGCAATTTGATATTTAATTGGCGGGCAAACGACTATTTAATATAGGCAATTCTGGTATGGAAAAGTTCAATTTGTTTGCAAATACTAATGATACCTAACAACTGATGCGTACTGAAAACTTATAATGACAGTAAAGCTGACATAGCAACTAGAAACCCTATTCGCTTTTTTAAAGTTAAGCTAAATTTAAAATTTAAAGAAACTTTTACTTAATTTAGAAAACAGATCTAAAAATAATTAGACTTGGCCGTATTTATTTATTTTTCTATATTCGATTTATTACATTATTTTCAAATAAAATTTCCGGTCACAAACATTCGGTCATTTTTATTTTTTATTTTTATTTTTATTTTACTGACGTATTCGGCAAAATGTAATAAGAATGAATGTATGAATGTAGAGGAAGCGAGACCTGTATGCAGAGATAGTGTGATGCGGCGTTTTATCCTCTCGCCCCTACCCATACAGAGAAACGGCGTGATGGATTGTTTGTTTTGTTTGTTTCGTTTGTTTCGTTTGTTTTTTTTGTTTCGTTTGTTCGTTTTGTTCGTTTTGTTCGTTTTGTTCGTTTTGTTTGTTTTGTTTTTTTTTGTTTGTTTTGTTTGTTTTATTTGTTTTGTTTGTTTTGTTTGTTTCGTTTGTTTTGTTTGTTTCGTTTGTTTTGAACATCCATAATTCTTCAGTTCTTCCATCTTTTAATTTTAATGAATTTAAAGAGCTTAAACCTTTATCGCTGTGAAGAGATTCATCTGATTAAATTATTTTACATACTTGGCAACACATGAAAACAATTTTTCAATTTTTAAACGTCTTGAACTATTTGGTTACAATATTACAATATTTTGAATTTGTCCAAATGTTTGTAGTAGTTGTAAATGCCCATACTTTCATATTCCTTTCTCCAAAATGTTATCCATCCCTGTTGTAATTTGTTAATCTTAGTGACTCCTTAGGGGGCGAAATCCAATATTTCGTCAACAAACATTTGGACAAACTCAAAATATTGTACTTTCAGGCGTTGTCTAGTATGTAGGTGAATAGTTCGGTCAGAATGTCACACGCACCAATAAAGGTTTTAGCTCTATAAATTGACAAAGATCTACAGATGGAAGAATTGAAGGGATATAGATGCTCAAACATAGGCAGAATGGTGAGTGTTATACAATGTTTAAACTTGAAACTTAAACAAAACAGTATATTATATTTGAAACCAGCATTAAGTTTATGGAATAACATATTAAAATATATAATTAATAAAACACTTATAAGATCAAATAAAACTAGTAGATGGAAGGATCTTTGCCTTCCAAAACTAGTAGTGGTTTGAAATCAACTCATGTGGTGTATGAACAAAGTCTTTAATTAATTACGTATTTAAACAGAATACGTTTTTCTAGTGAAAAGGATTCTTAAATTTCCTTTGCGAACCTTTAAAATATTTTATATAGTAGATTTGTTTTGAATAATTATTTTTTTAAATACGTGCAACATGCAGAACTTCGTCAATTTAAGGTATTGATAAAATCATGATACATAACGTTATCAATTATAGAGATTATTTTAAGGCCTCACATTTACCATTTGAATAAATCACGAATTGCGTATTTGTAGCATTCATAAAAAATATAAAAATACATGTGTGTTTTTAATGGGAAACTCAAAAATGCTGCTCTCTTAATTACCTGGTTGTAGTAAATACCCCAAAATTTTATCTTATTCTTGTATATTTGCTCTGGCTAACTGGCAGTGCACAATGGAGTTTTAGTCGCAACACTTATGTATAAAAGTTAAACATAGAACTGGCAGAGAAAAGAATAAAATCCGAGTGATCGCGGTTGAAATGCGATATCTTAGACACAACAATGTTTTTTTTAAGAACAGCCAACGACCGGTTATATTATAAGCCATGGAAATGGCAAGCTTTCTATTTTTCTTTCTTTAAAATGTTCTTTATACTTGTTGAAATATATTAATAATTCTCTGCAATGTGTAGTTGCCGAACCTAGTCGGTTGTGTGAAAAAAAATTGGTTCATAAAACAAAGTTATTTTATTTATACCTCTAAAATATAACAATAAACCACAAAGTTGGTGCTACAAATATCCAAAATATAATACAAATAAATTTACATTAAATAAATAATATATTATTCAATGGTTATAATGCTCTATGAAACAAAGATGTATTTATTATCAAATATAAACTTTTATCCCCTTTATATCACATTCCTTACATAAATAGCATTACAGCATCTAATATTATTTATTTGATATTTCATTTCATACCGCCTACGATTTTCTTAACTTTCAAATGGTTTGTAACTAAATCTACCAAGGCAAAAAGCGTTTTCCTGCTTTGCCTAAAACAGTGTGTGGGAGGAAACAATGAAAATGACGCAATAAGGATTATGTGGTTTTCATCTCTTGTTTTTCTTTACTTGACGTCAAATTGATATTTATTTACTAAATGTTATTAAATACTTGTTTTTTTTTATTTTTATTTTTTTTAAATTTTATTTTGGAAAGCCAACAGATTACAATATTTATTTATTACAGTGTAGGTTAAATTATATATTAAGATCCAATTACAGGCCTTCAGGCGTAAGCTAAAAGATAAATATTACTAATAAGAAGTTAAGAATAGATATTAAATTTAGATATGTATGTACATTTTACAGTGCGGATAACATAATAATAAGTATACATACATATGCAGCGAGTATAACATTTGCGATAATTATTGAGCCTTATAAGAAGAACAACTTAATTGAAGAAAATAATAATTATAAAAAATAAAATAAAAAACTCAAAAACTAAAATAAAATAAAGTTTTTATAATAATTAACCAAATATCAAACTCACATACACATGCACATGTACATATCCATACACAATGTAACTGCACAGGTAGGTATTTCGGTTAAATAAGATATTATATAAGAGAATATTAAAAAACGTATTTTAAAAAAATAAAAAATAAAAAAAAATAGTGAAACATAAATTGATTTTCAATTACTTTTCTAAAATTGTTTCATGTTATATTATTAATATCAATATGGTTAAATTTATTGTTATACAGATTGCAAGTTCTACATATATGAGAATTTTGGCAAGCATTAGTTTTATATTTAAAAATATGAAATTGGTTTTTGTTTCTGGTCTGCGCTACAGGGATCCTAAAACCAATTAGGGATAGGAGCTGTGGACAGTCAACCTGATTATTCATAATTTTGTACAGATATACAAGGTCAGCTACGTTTCTACGGGTTTTCAGTGGTTTTAGGTTAAGATGAGTGAGAAATTCATTGGTTTCATTTTCTGAAACCCTTAATTTAAATCTGCAGTATGATATAAATTTTGATTGAATAGATTCAATTCGATGAATGTATTTTTTATAATGAGGGTTCCAGGCAGGTGACGCAAATTCTAACTGACTTCTTACATATGTACAGTACAATAGTCTAATGGTTTGTATATTACTAAAGTCATTGCCTATGCGAATTAGGAAACCCAACATTTGATAAGCTTTTTTAACGATTGTATTAATGTGAGCTTCAAAAGTTAATTTAGAATCAAGTATAATTCCAAGATCGCGAATTTCGTTTACTCTAGAAAGGATATTGTTATCAATTGTGTAGTTAAAATTAGTTTTTATTTTATTTCTAGTGAAGGTCATTACATAACATTTATTAGTATTTAGTTTAAGGTGATTTATAACCACTCACCAACTTCTCTGTGTCTACCGTTTCAAGACGCACTCGTAGCTTCGTCAGGACACCATTTGAACTAACATGCATTACCCCCATACACCTTCATAATAGTTTCTGCACAAAAGTATAAAACTATTATACCGATTTGAAACCACGTGGTTTGAGTAGGCAACCCTTGCATGCACTGATTAGTTTATATGTTGTGGGTGAAATATTTGAATATAATATATTATACGGTACAATAGAACAACGTTTAATAGGCTATATTGATAGGTTGTTTGATTATTGATAAAAGGAACAATTTTTTTTCAAAACCTTCCTAATGTGACATATTTTCATATTTACTTTTGATGTATTTTATATTTAATTGAAAAAAATACAATAAGTATAAAATAAGAAAACTCGTGTTTAGAGAGGAAGTTCGTTTTACATTTATTTTTATACGTGAATATATTTAATATAAAACAAACAAACCATCACGCCGTTTCCCCGTAAGGGTAGGCAGAGAGGATAGAACGCCACAACACTCTATCTTTGCATACAGATCTCGCTTCCTCTACATTCATACATCTTCTCATGCACGCGCGCCGATTATTCCGACTTTTGACATGTCCACCTTTAAGTATTTGTTGGATTTGGTCATGCCATGTCTTTCTCGGTCTTCCTCTATTTCTGCATCCATCAACATTCGCATTGTAAATATTCTTAGCCGTTCTCTCGCTGTCCATTCGTTCTACATGTCCAAACCAGCGCAGAGCTCCTTTCTTGATTTTGTCGATAATGCTTGTCTCAGCCTTACATAGTTTTACCACACATTTGCCTGAGAGATCGCATTTTGACATCAAAAAATAAAATAAAAATTAATATACATATATATATATAAATATTTTTTTTTTTTTTTTATAAAAAAATATATATATATATATTTAATAAATATCCACATATATTTTATATTTTTTTTACTATCTTAAACAGATTCCTTAAAATAAGATATTATATTCTAAAACATGCACAATTTTCCACTGTATAGAGTTCAGACTAGGGTAGGTCTCATGTGTTTTTTAAATTTAGATTTACACTTTTAGTCATGATATTCACAATTACAATACGTACTACTCAGGGAATCTTTATGTTTCCAAGTTTCGCTCAACGAAGCTCGGCAGAAGGTCCCTGGAAAATATTGGCTATTCCGAATTTAATAATTTGCCCGATGAGCTAAAACACGAAAAGTCGAATAGAAAATCCAAAAGTGTCACAATTAAAAAATATTACTTAAATCTTTTTGAAAGTGATAGTTATTAATGTAATTTGTAAAGATGGTGTAAAGTACCGTGTATTATGCTTCTTATATATTTTCTTACTATTTGGGATGTTTTCTTTAGTTCTATATTTAAAATAGTTTTTTATTTGTACATTTCAATTAAATTAATAATGCGTTTGTAGTGTCTAGAGTCGACTATTGTAATGGTATCTACGCAGGTCTACCAATGAATAAAATGACTCGCCTTCAGTCTGTATCGAATACCGCAGCGAGACTTATTTTTGGAATCTAAGTTCAGTCATATCACTCCACTACTTCGGTAATTACACTGGCTACGTTTTCCACAGAGGGTGGAATACAAACTCTCTTGGCTTATGTATAAGTCACATTAAAACTCTGCTCCAGAATATCTAAGGGAACTCTGCATTCTAGATGTCCTAGGGCTTTTATTCTACCTTAGTAAGGCATCCTTTTGAGTAATTTGATTAACTTTGTAGCACATCTTTAAACGATTTCCAATGTAAATTATTATAAAAATAAAACT
Source organism: Micrasema longulum (assembly GCF_059751315.1). Taxonomy (NCBI): domain Eukaryota; kingdom Metazoa; phylum Arthropoda; class Insecta; order Trichoptera; family Brachycentridae; genus Micrasema; species Micrasema longulum. Next base: position 72,983 of record NW_028278662.1, read on the forward strand.
TTGTTATCAGTGTTACACAATTTTATTCTTTTACAAGAACACAATTATAGTTTCGAGAGAGCACTCCTCCCATCGACGGGTGATATAAGGTTTATATTGTATAAATTGTGTAACACTGATAACAAAGTTTTATTTTTATAATAATTTTTAATGAAGTGTTACGAAGTGAATGCCGATTCAATTAAAAAAAAAAAAAAAGATTTCCAATGTATTTATTCAGTTTAAGAAACTTGGTGGATGGCTCACAATAAAATTGGTTTAAAACAAACCTCACGCACAGATCTCAGATTGTTGTTATAAGTAGTTTTTTAGGCTCTCTTTATTCCGTATCCTCTGGTATACAACAAGGATCCAACTTTGGACCTCTACTCCTTCTTATATTTATAAACGATATTGCTTTAAAAATTAAATTTATAAACTTCTATTATTTGCCGATGACCTCAAAATATTCCAGTTTTTAAAATCAATTGATTACTGTCATAAACTACAAAATGACCTACATTCTTTGTTATCTCGGTGCCATGAAAACGATTTATTTTTTAATATAAAAAAACGTATGTCTATTAAGTTCACAAGAAAAATAAATAAAATTGTTTTCAATTATTCAATCGACAACACAATTTCAATGAACGTCGAGACAATTCGAGATTTTGGGATTTTTTTTGAAAACAAACTTAAATTCAACCATCATATTAACGATATTTCCAAAAAAGCGTCCAATATCTGTGGATTCATTTTGCGAATATCCAAGCCATTTAAAAGCCCAAAAATTGCAGTTACACTGTATAAATCATTTTCTCGTAGTTTGCTTGAATTTAATTCTATAAATCGGTGCACATTTTTTTCAAATTGTTAATATTTAGAATTGGATCAATTACTTTCATAATTAACCAACATGATCGTCTAGAGTATTTTCATATTTTCAGTTCATAATTCAGAAGGACTTTGGCTGGTTTGATATTCTTGCACAAATTAATATCTAACTGTATAGATGCCCATGATATTCTTGCTCAGATAAACCTTAATGTAACTCACCGTAACTTGCGTACCACTGCTGTCTTTGCTGTGGGAAATTATAAAACTAGCATCGGATTATTTTCCCCTCTGCCGAGGATCCTCAGAACAGCGAAAGAAATCTCATTAAACGGTACTGTCGATGTGTTTCTACAACGATGGCAAGCATTCAAGAAGCAAGCGGTGTTGTCAGTCCTGATTCGCGATGACACGCTTGCCATGTTCGCCTAGATTATGCCTTAATTTTACCTTTTGTAAATTTAAATAGATTTTAAGATTGTTTAGATTAACTGTTATTATATGTGTATATACTCATCAATGCCAATCTGTTAAGACTTCCATAAGCCTGTAACAAAAAGAACGGAAAACTTTGTAGCGAAGACAAACAAGGGAAAAAAATAATGATATATAATTTATTTAAAACCACGATCAACATATAAAACTTTAAGCTAACCCATGCCAATCCATTTTCAGCCCACGCGGTTTTAGTGGCGAAAATATTTACGGAAAGCCGGAAGATCTATACCAAAAAGGATTTTAAGTTCTAATGACTGTAATTTACTGACTCCATTACAATATGGCTTCAGGAAGAATTCAAGTACAAAAAACGCATCCTTTGACTTTATTTCTACGATACAGAAACATTTAGACCAAGGTGATTATACTGCTGGTGTTTTCATAAACCTAAAAAAGGCTTTTGACACTGTGGACCACAGCATTTTGATCGAAAAACTTCAGTATATTGGTGTAACTGGAATACGTTTAGAAATTTTTAAAGACTATCTTTCAAACAGATCATCTTTGGTAGAAGTTGGAGGTAAGTTTAGCAATTCTGGTAAAATCACCTGCGGGGTACCTCAAGGGTCTATACTCGGTCCGTTGCTATTTCTTATATACATCAACGATGTGACAAAATGGGGCATCAAAGGAGGAATACAGCTTTATGCAGATGATACGACTATTTTATATCACACTAAAAACAAACAAGATTTACAGAAGATGGTTGAAAGTGACGTTTTACATCTGGCGGAATGGCTGCGTTTAAATAAATTGAGCTTGAATGCAAAAAAGACTCACTACCTTCTATTTGGAAACAAGAGTGATGAATCTATTGATGTCTTTATTGGTGTTGATCGTCTGGAGAAAAAAAATAGCACTAAGTACTTGGGACTGTTAGTGGACTCGCAGCTTACTTGGAATGAACATGTTGAGCGCGTGAAAGGAAAGATTGTCCCTGTAGCTGGAATACTGTACAGATTTCAGAGAATGCTTCCAGTTTCGCTGCTTCGAGCAATCTATTTTTCTATGGTCCATTCGCATTATCATACCTATGCTGTGTTTGGGGTTTTGCAACTAAGAGCAAAATTTCTGAGGTGCAGATTATTCAGAATAGAGCGATCAGAAATGTGTTTCACCTATCGTATGATACTCATGTAAGGGACATTTATTTTGAAACAAAAATCATGCCTTTTAGCATGCTTTCCTATTTCGAGATAACTGACACTATCATTAATACTACTCTCGACTCAATGCACAGTAACATAAAGCCAGCTTTCATTGGAGACATCCATCGGTACAGTACTCGATCAAAAAACAATATATATATTGGATCTGTGAAGTCTACGAAGTTTGGTACTAGATCTTTACAATACATAGGTTTCAAGGAATTTAATAAATTGCCTCAAAAATTTAAAGTACCTATTTCAAAATATAGAAACAGGACGTGCGAATTGAAGAATTATTTTTTCCAGAAGTACTTTGAATAAATAATGTTAGTTTATAGAGAATGCGCATCTTGAACATATACCTTTTAATATTTCACCGTTTTTGCTTGTATATGTAATTTTTAATACTATTTAAATGTTATTTGTGTTTTTTTCTTTTTATATACTTTTTTTGGCTTGTATACATAATTTCAATTTTTTCAACGTTTTTGATAAAAAAAATTAACCTGTATTGGGTGTGCGCATATTTTGTTAATTAAAAAAATGATTTTATTTTGTACTAGTTCAGTATGTATATATACATCCATGTAATTTTTAAACTTTTTCAATTTTCTTTCCCAGATTGCATAATGTAAACATTATTTTGAATTTATTTCCATGCCTAGTATTCTGTTTATTCTGTTATTTTCAAGTATTTTTCATACCCTTTTTAATTTGTAGTATATCATAATTTTAATTTTTCTGCTTTTGTTAAATAATATTATAGTTTAAAATTTAAAAACGTCTCTAAAAAAAATATTATCTGTATGTCCCTAAATGAGTTTTTTTTAAAAAAACTCCTTGGGAATATTGTATATAATTATGTATAATATGTTTTCAATATAATAAAAAAAATAAAAAATAAAAAGTTGTGGGGCAAAAAAACAAAATCCGCTCTTAGAAGATTTGATAAATAGCAGATTTTGACTTCTAGTGACACGGTTTGGAACATGAAATTAAATTTATCACGCCAGTGATGGAACATCACTTAAAGCATTAAGCATTATGGAAATGCATTTTAGGTCTATCTCAGTTCTACTTTTCTTTAATGAGGACAGATTAAGAGATTGATAAACTAAATGATAAACATAAGGATTATCATGACAATTCACAAAAAAAAAAACATACAGGTAATCTATATAATCTTCCATACGTATTAATAAAAGGCAATGTTCGTATATGTATGAAACAATTATATTTATAGCTTTAAACTCTTCAATTTATTAAGCAGAAAAAAGTAAGAAGCGTAAATGTTTTATTAATCCTACACCAGGGCTGCATTCGCCTAGAATGCATATACAAAAAAATCGGAAGGACATTATTTTTTGTGCATTAAAAAAGCTTTTTTTTATGTTTACAAATAACATTCGGTTTTTATGGATTTCAATCAGATTATTTCGTAATTTCTACCCAAAGATATCTTTTTACTGGATTTAGATAGATTTGATAATATTAATTTAATACATTTTTGAAAATCGCATTCCTGAATTGAGTGTACCCCTGTTAATAAGAAGAGCAGAGTGTGACATTTGCAAAAAGAGTTCTATATTTGAAAATGAATTATTTTATGTTTTGGCATTCAAACATGTTGTTTATTTTTATGGAAAAATATTTTTTGGCAAAGTAATTATAAAGTTAAATTTTTTTTGTACATATGAACATAGTTAATCATAACGTTTCTACCTTTCTAATAAAGTGAAAAACTCGTGTTTAGAGAGGGAGTTTGTTTTACACTAATTTTTATATTTTTATGTATACATGTATAAGTTTTATTTTATTTACATTTTATTTTTACCATATAGAACAGATTCCTCAAAATGAGTTTAGGCGAGTTTATTATATGTTCATGAGTTTATTATATTTATTTGTTTATTATGAGTTTATTATATTATAGTTTATTGTATGAATTTATTATATTATATTATAAAATATACACAATTTTCCTCTGTACTAAGGTTCTTAAATTCAATATTTGAATATTCATTATTTTTAGATTTAAGTTACATTATCTTTTTTCATGGCAACAAAGCGTCGGTTTTGTCTATTTTGGCTAGGCAGAAAAGGTTAAAAATGCAGTGTCTTTTTTGCATAGCATCGAAGAGTCATCTTCAGGACAGTAATAGGAAACAATGTTCAAATACCTATTTGTCGAAATTTTGATTTTGGTTGTTTTGTGGATTGTAGTTTTTGCATATTGATGAGCTTAGTTCTGGGTATTTTTATAACTCTTAAAATATTTTTTCTGTAATGTAGAAAAAAGTTAGGAGCGTGAATGTTTTTTATATCATTCACCGGGGCTGCACTTGACAACGATGCATATACTTAAAAATTGGGAGGATGTTATTTTTTCATCGTCAGCATTCCCTTTTTGCACCTAATGGTGCATAGAGCGCTGTATTGGTTCACCAATCGCAACGTATATTGATAATTTTTGTTACATGAAGGTAAGATGATCAGTCTTACGCTTTAGGGACTATGGAGTATTCAAGTGTGAGAACGCCATACAAATGTTTCATATCAACCATGTCAAAAATTGAATCCGAGACCTCTTTCATGGAAGGCAAATGCGCTGACTATTATTACACCACGAGGCGGGCATTAGACATTAGTGTGTACGTTGTCCGAAAACGATTTTTATTTTTGTTAAACTTGCCAAATCAAATTTGTTTTTGTGTTTAATGTCCGAGAGCCTTTTAGAAGACGTGGTTACGCTTTTAATTCAGCAAAACCAACTTATAAAAGATTTTTCTCTAGCTCTTCAGCCATTCGGGTTTACAAAAGAAACTATTGTTGATTAAACTATTTTGACCATTTTTATTATAACTTATTTCATTTTATTAATTTTAATAAGATGGTTAAGATTAAGGAGCTGTTTCGCAAAGAGAAGCGTCCTTCAAATCCACGAAGAAGGAATTAAAATAATATTAAGTGACATTTAATACACTGTATTCCTACATAAAGTGAACCCTTGTTGGTAAAAAGAGTTAATCTTAAAACACTATAACCAAAATCAATTTCAATTTAATTTTTTTATTCATATATATGTAAATTTCAAAGAAGAATATCTTAATTCATACATATAAACATATTGAATATAAAAACGTAAAATGAGGTTTAAATAAAAATAACACATAAGTACCTATACATATTAAAAGTAAGATACCTTGTAACGAAAGACTCCCCCAGAAACGTGAAAAACGTCTAGGTCCAAAGTAATATTGTTCAACAGGAAGGTAGACAACCTTCCACCAGTCGTAATCATTGGAAGGTTGGTCTTATATATTGGAATGTGAAACAATCTATGCTAACGCTGGCTGAGGTAATTATCCGGAACATAAAAGCTAATGCTTCGCATAATTACAGGGTTGTTAATAATACCGCGAAACAATTGAAAAAAGTGCGTAGTAAAATACACATTCCGTCTGGTCTTCAAACTGCTGTAACCGAGCATACCCTAGAGGAACTCAGTGGGATAAAGCCTTGGAAAAATCCGCACTCCCTTATGTAGAAAAACCGACGACATTTCTTCTGAACCCTCTCCACCATAAGAGAGTACTTCAACTCACACGGTCCCCAAATCATCGAGCCACTGTCGAGTCTACTTCGCACCAATAAGTTATAAAGAGTTCTCAGTACTCGTGTATTGCCAAATATCCTGGCTACAGCCAGGACGAATCCTAACTTCTTCAACGAACTGCTATGTAGTAGATGGATGTAAACGTATGTATGTAGAAGAAGCTAGAAAAGTATATCAGGATAGACATGTGGCGTTCATCCTCTCTGTCTACTCTTACGGAGAAATGTAAACTACATCATCATTATCATTTCTTTCCGCATCTAATGAAGCATTGGGCACAGGACTGGCACACCAATCGCAGCGTAACTTGATCATTTTTGTTACATGACGGTAAGATGATCAGTCTCACGCCTCAAGTACCAGTCCAGGCACCATAAAATATTTTTAGTGTAAAGGCACCATTTTAATCAATATTTCACATCAACCATGTCGGGAATCGAACCCGTGACCTCTTGCATGGTAGGCAAACGCGCTGACCATTACACCACGAGGCCGACGTAAAGTGTTAACTACACAAACTTAAGAACAGATTTAAAAAAATAAAGCCAAAAGATTCGCGTCCGATGAAATACACGAAACATTTTCATCGTTTTATAATTCATTTTAGAACTAATCCCATGGCGATTTATTTACCAAAAAAAAGAGAAAAATTCTGATTCTATTCAAAAGAAAAGGTTTTACCGGAATAAAGGTTTAGGGCTAAAATATTTTCAGGAAACTTTCAGTAGTTTATTTTTTCACAAAGATAAACTATATCGTTATTTTTAAAGCTGTATATAAAATAATGAACAAGTAATTTGATTTAAAATACAGCTCATGTATAAATTCTAATAAAATAAATTGATGGGAGATTAATCCAATGTAGTGTAGTAAATAAAGTATTTGCCTACCATGTTTAAAGTCCTGGGTTGGCGTAAGTTTTACCTTTCTTTACATATTTTGTGTCGAGTATTAATGAAATTCACATTAGTACAGAAAAAGTAGACGAAGAAATAATACAGACCTGAGACAACAATGAAGAATTTTTCTCGAAAGAAATTACTGAGAATGGCCTAAAAGTAATTCTTAAAAACATCAAATCAAAACCAATCTCAGATGGATTTACCATTAAATATTAAGAGATGCTCTGCCAGTAATTGGTAAATACTTAAGAGTCTCTTGTATCTCTAGTATATTGGAGTCTACTTGGATAGATATTTAAATTTAAAAAAACATACTTTATATGTATCAAAAAAAAATTCAAAACAAATTTCATTCATGGGAAGATTACGAAATGCAATAGATTTAAAAAATAGTATTCTTATAGTTAAAACAAAAATATGTCCACACATAAATAACTGATCTTCCATTCTTTTTTGATGTAATGAGGAAGAAATTCAAAGGGTTATACTCAAAAGAAATATCTATTCTAATGTAGAAATAATGCATAAAGAAAATGGCTTGATCACAGTAAAGCAACAAATTAAATATAATGTGGCAATTTGTATGCATAAAATAATTAAGGGGATGAATAAAATAAAAACAATAATAAAATTTAACCAACAAAGTCATACATATAAAACAAGGGGTAAAAAAAATATGTACAATGAGTTACCTGAAGAAATAAAGGAAATAGAAAAAAGTTAATATTTTTTTCATTTTAAGATGTTATAAACTAACTTAATACAGCATAAATAAATATGTATAACAGACAATTGGTCTCAATTGGTGTAATACTGCCGGACACTAGGCTTCATTGGGTGTGGATATTTTAATAATCTCTTTGTTTGCTTTCGTATTTTTTCCTAATTTAGTTATCTGGCTTTCGTTAAATATTTTTTTCTTTACATCTATTTTTTTATTTTCAACTTACTTATATTAAAAAAAACCTGGATGTAACTTTTCATATATTTATATATGCATCTACACCATAAATTTCGTAATGTATTCTAGATTTGATATACCTACGCACAGGCCATGCTTGTCGCTAAATAAGTCATTGAAAGGGTCGAGAGTTTTAAATACCTGGGAGTATATTATGTTTGAAAAAATGGCAGATTTCAAAAAGAACTGGGAGTGCGTACGATAAGAAGTAGAAGGCGCTACACCCAACAGTAGGAAGACTATCTGGAGATCGAATATTTACTCAGTGAAAACCAAATGCCGTCTATATAACGCCTGCATAACACCTATTCTCCTCTACGAATGCGAATCGTGGAACCTTACTAGTACCCAAAACAGCAAAACACTGAGTTTTAAGAAAGGTGTCTCAGATGAATCTTAGGTGTGCGGTGGTTTGCTTTTGTGAGGAATAAACTAATAAGAGAACGGACGCAGCAAAACTTGAGAGCCTTAACCACGCTTGTCTACTTTAGAAGATATCAAGTTCTCGACGTCCTGGACATAGACTACTGACTATTCATCGGTAGTTTATGTCAAAACGTCGGGAAGAAAAACTGACTTAGGAGGATGCACAGGAGCTGGCAGCCGACAGAGATGTCTAAAGGATTTTCATGAACACCACATGCTCTAACTAAGGAGCGGACATGGAAGGATGAAGATGTCGCAATTGAACCGAAAACACTTGTTCGGAACCGAAAACACTTGTTGTTATTTTTCTGCTATTATTCCACGCAGAACGAAATTCTTTATTTATAGCTTTTTTAACATGGTTTAAACTTAAATACTGTACATCTGTAAAAACTGGAACCCCTTTTTTGACGAATTTTTACATTCAGTTTAATACTATTTTTCGAACTCTGCATTCCAGATGAACTGGCTGACAGACGTCTTTCGCTTAGATCAGCTACATCTACATCGAAAGGAAAAGTTATTTTACCTCTACGCAAACAGCGCACTAAATTCGGCGAACGCGCATTTGCGGTCGCAGGCCCTACGGCATAGAATGCTCTCCCAGCAGAGGTCCGAAACTGTGAAAGTGAAGTGATGTTTCGGAAGAAACTTAAAACCCACTTGTTCTCTAAATCATTTTAATAAATTCTTAGCATGTGGTGACAAAGTACATTATTTTTCTTAAATTAAAAAGTTAAAATTAAATGTATAAGTTTATAAAATCACTTTGTAAAGCGCCCTTGAGGTATTTTATTACAAAAATGGCGCTATATAAGTTTTCCATAATTATAATTATAATTTGGGTGGAAAAAATGACCAAAAAATTGGACTAATAGAATGATTTATTTTTTTAATCGTTTTTTGAAAAAAATTGTTAATATATTACAACAGATATGAAGAACATTTCATTAAAGAAACTATAGAAGTCTATGCATTGACAATGCTAACGACCAGTCATTTTATATATTTAAATATATTTATTTATTTATTCATTCAAATACATAGGTAGATATTAAAAAAATAAAATAATAACGTATCCCAAACTCTATGAGGCCAAGGGCACTGTGTTGAATTTGGATACAACATAATGGAAAGTGGAAGCACGTACACAATTAAATAAAAGCAAAAATAATATTTTTTTACATAAACATACATATATTTTAAAGGGCATCTGGAGAACAGGCTTAATAGTATATAAATCTATGCAATATCTCGCAGCAGTCTCCTCCAATGGTCTCTTTTCTTAGACGAAATCCAGACTTATACACTCCTCCAGAAAATGGCTTTTGTTTTGGAAAACTTAATATGTTCATTCAGGGCATTGAACACTCTTGGGGCCACAAAAGAGAAATTCCTCTGAGCAAACATTGTACGTGTTTTTTTTTGCCGGTTTATGTATGCTCTTTACGCACCGCGTAACATTCACCATGTTTGAAGATATTTATACCTCCAATTCTTTCGTCTGTTATTCTTTTGAAGTAAAAGAGCGAAACACTTTATCGATGGGGATGACAATCTTACCGAATTATTTTACCTACATACTAGGCAACGCCTGAAAATATATTTATTTTTTTTATCTTTATACTTCTTGGACCAGTTTATCAACAATACTTTGAGTCAATATTTTTTTCTGTATAATGTTCCTTATCTCTGTTGTAATAAATTAATATTTATAACTCCTCAGAGGGATGAATCCAGTTCTTGTGTACCTACAAAAATTTAATCGACTAAAAAGAAATGTTTTTTCCATTCTTTTGAACATTATAAAAACAAACTTTTCACAAACATTTGCATCTTTTTTTTCAATATAATTTTTTTTCACACATAAAAACACCTAATATAGCGCTGTATCAAGGAAACAGTTTGCTTTTTTGCCTTTTTTTCTGAAAATGATGAAAACAAAAAGATTACCTATGGTTACCATTTGTTTCCACGGAATTTCTAGGCAGGTAATACGTTACACTAAAATGATGTACTACCGCCATTTTTAATCCATAAATCCTTTGTCCTTTGAGAATAAACAACTTTTAGAACTTTGTTTTTGATGTATAGTATCTTTTAAATCCTGTATCCCACAGGAATTAAAAAAATTCTTTATTTTTTTGTTTTATTTTGGGAATTCATCTGGTACTCTGGATAGAAAAGTAGGTATTATTAAATTCCTCTTTGATCAGACATAACTGATATTAATAATATTTTGAAAACGTCTAAATCTTCCATGAAATTAGATATTAGGCAATTACATATTTTCAGTAAATATTTGTAAATATATTTTTATAACCTCTTACCGACTTATCTATATTAATTTATTTATTCACTTTATTTTATTAACTTTTTGTACATAATTTTATTTATTTAATTTTACAATACGCCCAATGGGCATTTACAAAAAATATTCAGGTAAGTACAAACATAGTATGTAATAATTTAAAAGATAAACAACGCTTTTTGTATACATGTAAAAACAATAAAAAATGAAGCTTTACATAGTAAAAAAGAAAAAAATATATATGTACATAAGAAATGTAATTGAATTAAAAAGCAAATTGTAAATAACTTGTAAAGAATTTAAACAAAAAATATACACATTTACATATACTTATACGTATAAAAAAATGGTATTAACAAATTATTGTTAAAAACAAATAATAAAAATTAGTTGACAGTAAGTATATATAAGATAATAACATAATATCTGGTACACAAAAATATTTGATCCATAAACAGAGAAAAAATTGCATGAAAAAAAAAGTGTTATTACGACATTAATAATTAGTTTCAAACAGTGCATTAAGAACGTTTTAAAATGGATAATTGTGTTAAAAATGTTATTTGTACATTGGCAGGCTTATTGCCAAATGGCAATTTCTTCCAACCAACCAATAAAATAAATGTTTTATTTTTATAATTCAAGTTACATAACATTTTTTTTTTTTAAAGATTAAAAATCTAGAGATATATAAAAATATAAACAAACGTTAACATATTATAACAGAGATGAAGTACATATAAGAGAAGGTAATATAGAAATCTAGGCATCTACAGGGCTTATGACCTGTCGATGGCTGGTTTAAGTGGCCACTTTACACACTGTGTAACATTCACCATTTCGCCTATATTTGAACATCCGCATTACTTCAATTCTTCCACTTGTTAATTTTAGTGAAGTCAATGAGCTGAAACCTTTATTGTTAAGAGATTCATCTGACTAAATTATTTCACATACTAGGCAACGCCTGAAAACAATTTACGTCTGAATTAATCATTTGTAATCCTGTTATGCATTGAATTTCCGCACATTCGTCTTAGAGACCGCATTTCAACCGCGTTCACCCTGCTTTCATCCTTCCTCTGCCAGTTCTATGTTTTACTTCCATACATGTGTTGGGACAAAAACTTCGCTGTGATTGACATATTTTTATTAGCAATTACTGTGCTTAGTGCGCCATTTATTTTGTTGCTCGCATTTACTCTCCTTTCTACATCTTTTTCTATTTTACCTCTTGAAAACATACTTCCACATCCACAAATTATTCTACTTGTTCGAGATATTCGTTGTTTACATTTATTCTGGGCATATTCTGGGCGAGGTGGGTTTGTTTTCTCAGTTTTCTTGTTAGAATATTGAATTTTATAGAGCTCAGCAATTGAGACGCATCAAATAGTGAATTAAAGATTATGATAAGTCTCTTATAATCAAAATAAATCAATAAAAATACTTCCACAACAACTTTGGTGTTCTGAATATCGTCGTAAGTAAGGAAATATAAACTTACCAAGTAGCAGAAGGGTGAGGTCGCTAACAGCCAAGCTGAATAGATAATAATTTGTGGCTGTCCTCATTGATGGGTGACGAACTATCACAATACACACAGACACATTACCGACTACTCCTGTTACGAAAATAAGCACATACACCACTGTGATTGGCACGACAACAGATAGAGCCAACTGCTGTGGCCCAAGCATAAACTGCAAATACTCTTGCAATGAACAATTGAAGAAAGGATTTGTCAAATCACAGCGATCCAAATCTTCAATGTTGTCTATTATTTGATCACCGTAACTGTGTGTGAAGTTTGAAGCGATTTCATCCTCAAATGCGACGGCGCTCGGAACTACCAGCGGAGACTCCATTTTAAATTTTGAACCCAAATCAAAATGGCAGCGCACACAAGTGTCAAACGAACGATCAGACTGTTTTATTTCTTCAAGTGTTTCATTGTTTTTTAGCTGTTACGCCGTATATTTTATTTTGATTTATTTTTTAAAACTTTTTTTAAGGTAGATAATTTGCCGCCATTGAATTTAGAATTTTAATTTTCACTTTTTAGTATACAGATTTTCAATGAATTTAGATTGACCGTTTTTATTTTCTTTCAAGTCTTCTTTGATTCGAGTCTTCATCATCTGAAACAAAAAACACATATTTCGATCAGAATTTTCATTAGAATATTAATTGGTAGACTTCTAAACAAATTGGACAACTTTTGATTAAAAAACAGACGAAACACGTTGCTTGTAAATTATACAATATAAAACAATCTTATATTTTGCGATTTATCAAACGTAACTAATGACTTTTAAAGCAGTAATTCAAAGCATATTTTAACTAAAAGTATTTTTTTATTATAATCCATTATATATTATTATTGCCAATAAGCTTATTATTTGCACTCTCCAGCCATCATTGAAATCCACAACTTCAAACCAATTTCAACGACCATTAAGGGGGAGATATTAGAAACAGCACTTAATTAATTTTAAACGGATAATTAAGTAAATATTTTAGGTATACGGGTGATTAAAATCTCAAATGGAAATCTTAAAAATCTACTGAGAAATAAATGCAGGAACTATAGTGAAAATGCTTTTTTTGTGATACTCCGTGTGCCTGTTAAAGATATTTTATTCAAAAACCCTTTTATCATTCCAGATCAGATATGTTCAAAAATACTTTAAATGCATTAATACCACTGCAAAATTATGGAAGTCATAGTTCATGATCGATGACACACACATGTGATAAATAATTTCACCTGAAATATAGAGCAATGACCGATGAAGCAAGTGATCATTTCATATTGAATTTAATACAACACATTCTGCAAGAGTAACAGTAATGCACATAAAACATCTGTCTACATAAGAGCAAAGTCCTTCAGTACTGGTTACGCCACATTTACTTTTTTGTATTTATTTGCTGCATACTGGGCCCTGATTAGAATGTTGCGTTTCTTACTGTGGGTAGGTACCACATTTATGTGTAGTTATATACAAATATTTAATAACATTTAGTAATAATTTATTTGTCAGTTTGGAGACAAATGTCGAGCTGAGAACACGTCACGTCGGTCGGCGTCTGTTTAATTTGTAAAAGTTTTGAAAAATTCAAGACGGGACGTAGGACTTTGTAGGTACATAAAATATCTATCGTCGGCGGCTGACCAGTTTGTGTCTTGGGCTTTAACGAATCCACACCCACTAACGTCCAGTTGCACCAAAAAAAAGGCAAAATCATCATTTCTCTATCAGCACTACGTGGTGCATAGGGCACTGCATTGGTACTTCAATTGCAGCGGATCTTGACCATTTCTACTACATGGAAGGTGGGGTGATCTGTCTTACGCTTCAGGTGCCAGTCCAGGGAAAATGAAATATTGCAATTTAAAACCACCTCTCAAACCAATATTCCACGTCCACCCTACCAGGAATCAAACCCAGAACCTCGAGCATGGTAGACAAACGCGCCAACAACTATACTAGGAGGTGGACTTATCTCCACTCGATTTTCTTTTTCAGGGTTTTTACCTGCTCGTCAAAAACACTCATACAGTTTTCTAATATATATATTGAACTAACATAACTGTATTTTTCTTCCGTCTGGACACGGGTAAACATAAATTTACTTATGTTGTATTTTATCAATATATTACAACAGAGACATAGAAGTCTAGGCATCTACAGTCTTTTGACCTGTTATTGGCTGGTTAAAATTGCCACTTTACACACTGCGTACCATTCACCATTCAGGTGAAATAATTCAATCACATGAATCTCACCCGCATCAATAAAGATATCAGCTCTTTAAATTTACATCAAAAGATTGAAGAATTAAAGGAATAAAGATGTTTAAATATGGGCAGAATGCTGAATTTTTCACAGTGTGTTAAGTGGCTACTTAAACCATACAATGACAGTTCATAAACCCTGTAGATGCCTATACTTCTCTATTCTCTTCTCTTAAATGTTCTTTATTCCTGTTGTTTTAGGATAATATTAACATCTCCTTAGGGGGTTATATTAAGGCATTGTCTACAAAAATTTGGACAAACTGGAAATAGTATTGTCATATTTAATCATTTTTAAATTGTATTTATCTGCCAGAAAAATACTGATCTTAAAACAGCCATTTTTATATTTTCAGAAGAAACTTTTTAGGCGGAAAAGTGCCCTATAAAGGGTGAAAAATATGTCTTTAGCCTTAAATAAATTCCCACCCCGAAATCCTAAGCGGCTTATCATTTGAGAATATTATTACAGGGATGAGAGGATCCTAAGTGCTAAAAAACTACCCTGTTGAAAAGATAAAAATTATACTCATTTTTTCCCAATAAGTTCATCCATCCAACAATAACTTTTATTCCCCTAAAATGTCAATAGTCCTAACATGACGAATTTCGGCCTATATTTCTGCTTCCTATGGATTAATGTGATATTTTTTGACCGGAAAAGCGTCGATATTTGTTATTTGAATTGTATTTGGAGCGAAATGACTTTCTTTTAACACAATACATTATTTATCTCTATTTCCTTGACCTAATTTATGAATAGCATCAATCTGGCAAATCTCTTTTTCTCTTTTATTTCTTTTTTCAATGTTCTTTTATTACCGTTATTATTGATATGTCTTGTAATGAAAGATTTACTAATATCGGACATATAAATATCAGTAACAATGAAACTAATCAAAATCGCGTACCTATTTCTGAGTTACCTGTGCAATTTATGAGCTAAAAATGAATGATTATTTTTAACAATAGTGCAAATGATCAGTGGGATCTCTGTCAGGAAATAAAAGTTAGGAATACAAATGGGAAGTAATGAGGAATTCAAAAATAAATAAAAAATGTGAAAAATAGTTTTCATTTTTAAATCGTAAATATGACGTCACTCCTTATATCTACGTGTAGTATTTCCGGTTTCCGCTTAAAGCCCCCGCATCTTGCAAGGAACGTTTTGACCATAGAAAAAAAAGAGTAGAATTAGTTTAATTTGACATTTCAACCAGAGATTATGTCAACTTTCCAGGTTTTTCTAAATCATAGCGTTCGTGAAAACAACCATACTATAGAAATGAGCAAATTACGATCAACCAAATGAAGTAATCAAAGCAATATTCCATAGATTCTTGTCAGGTCAGTGAAAGTAAAAACGCCAACCGTTTCATGGCGTCACTACTGAAAAGTGACACACTGATTACAGTCATTTGGCGCGGTATTTGATAAATGTAACTTTAAAACATATCTTTGTAAATGACGCACAAAAAAAAAAATATTTTTGCTAAGTCAAATAGTACGCTAACAGAAAAAAATAAATTAGAAAACAGTGGAATTCCTCATTGCTTTTTCAAAATGCATGACCTCATTAGTAATTGAAACTTCAAACTAAAACTGAGTATGCGAATAGGGTTTTTTTACAAATTAAAAATATTTTTATATAAGTCATCTTTTCTAAAAGTCGCAAAAACAGTTTTTTTCTCCATCAACCATAATTTCAGCATACGTCCGTCTTACGCTTGCATTCAACCCGTCAATATTAATCCATTTAATCCAATCAACCCTTAATATTGTTTAGGAACATGTTACAATTATATAAGGTATGCTGTATTGCAGTGTTTATTGGGAATAATGATTGATTAAAATAATAAAAATAGCTTATCCATCCATCCTAGTAAACCTGGTATTATAAACATGTACAAATATGTGTAAACTCGAAGTATGACGCATGTTGATAAATTTATTTGTACCAGAGTAGAGCATTGCGCCTCTGGCGTTATACATCTTTGTGTCGTACCAATTTGATAATTAAATTTCGTAGTTTGCATAAAATTAATTATAGTTTCTCTTGATAACCCTCAGGAGTTCATAGCATTCCATATGATTGATTCTAAAAGAGATAAAAAAATATTATCTTAAATAAATCACACGAAAATATTTTTTTTAATGATTGAGTCAGCGCGGTGGCCTATCATACAAGAGGTCTCCGGTTCAACTCCTGACATGGTTGACTTAAAGTCTTTATTTAAAAAGGTGCTTTTACACTAGAATATTTTAAAGTCCCTGGACTGGCATATGAAGCGTGAGACTTATCATCTTACCTTCATGTAACAAAAATAAATCAAGATTTGCTGCGATTGGTGTACCAATGTAGTACCATATGCACCATTGGATGCGAAAAGGGAATGATGATGATGAATACAATTTATAAAAGTATATTGTAATAGAAAAAAAATTACGTATCATTTTTTGTAACAGTTACAAAAAATGATACGTATTTTTTTTTCTATTACAATATACTTTTATAAATTGTATTATTTTATTTTTTTTATTTTGGTTCACAAACAATAAACAATACAAATGACATTGGTATAATAATCACAAATTGTTATTTTAGATATTGTTCATCAATCATATGTGAACACAGCATGAAAGAATAAAGAGAAAAAATATATACAATAGATATTTTTAAAAATTAGCTAGCTTAATTGAATTCCATGATTGTTATAAATTTTTTTACTAACAAGTTATTACAAATTATTTTACCTAACTAACATAGGTTACTATTTGATTTTATAAATTGCGTTACAGTTGCGTTCCTATAATAATTATTTAATGTATCGTTAAAGATATCAACATCAGAATTACTTTTTACATTATTATACAACCTTAACAAACGTGATAATGCATTAAATTGTACCATATTATTGTTGAAGGTTGAAAGATAAAATAATGTGTACGATCTCAATCGCCGACTGGGGACATTCGGGGGTACATTCTCTAAACAAAATGTAGAATCAACATTACAATGAATTATTTTATAAAGAAAAATCAGATCTAAAATCTGATATGCTAATCTTATAACTGTAATTTTCTACAAAAAGACTAGCTCTTGTGCTTTGGGAGTTACTTACACTGTTACGGTTATTAAGGCATTTGAAGTTATATCTTTTCAAATATACATGAGAAAAATATGTATAAATGTATGTACAAAATAAAGAGAAAAACAGAATTTACAGTTATTGCCCGGGTTCAAAAGATGTATTTAAATTTACTTTGAATCCATATATTGATATATTAGTTTTTTTGAATATCTATTGCATCTTTTGATTTTTGTCAAGTTAAAGATTTATTTACTGTTTTTTATAAATACCAAGTACAAGAGAACAATTAAGAAGAGTAAGACCAATTAAAGATTTCACGTTAATTTATTATGAATACATAAAGAGAAGATTTTTTTTTATTAATTAATAAAATTTAAAATAATAATTAATAAAAAAATGATAAATAACATTTTCAAAAATAAATTATAAAAAATTAAATTAAAAGTACACAAAATGGAAAAGATATTGTATAGTTCCAACTCTAATTTCCTCCCCTTTTTCTGCTTCCGTGAACATTTATATTTCTTAGTAAAAATTCACAACCAACAATAATTAATTGGATGCAGGTAAGTTAGTGAATGTTCATATAGTATGTATAAGTAAAAAAAATAGGTAAAGCAGGAGATCAATTTTAATGTTTCTAACATATATGATAAAACAGTATAGTTTGTGCTGTTCCTCGATCAACACAGCACAAACTGTGGCTTGCATGCACCAATGTCCCGATTGTGCCGTATTGTAAACTCGAGACAAAACCTGGATTTTTTTATATAAGTCTTTATAGATTTAAAAAGTCACTAATATAGACCGGATCTTCAAAATTATGCGAAAATCGCTACTCTAGTACCAATAATCCATGGAGAAAATACAGGAATGTGTGTTAATTAAGAAAATTCACAGCGCGATTTACCCTAAGCCCTTTAAAATTATAAAACTCAACCCATGCCCGACGCGAATTTAGTAATTGTTTAATCGTCAGCCGTGTTTTGACGTGACCTTGAAATTTAATTCGAAACCAAAAGAAAATAATGAACTAATATATACCAGATCTTGTCTTGAGGTAGTAATTTTTATTTTTTTTGTCCTAGCTTTAATTTTATTTAGCTGTATTTTATATTATTAGTTCCTGTATTTATTATAAGAAATTGTATTTACCATCGTTAGAATGGACTGCATAAGTCCATCAAATAAATAAAACAATAGAATTTACAGTGTAAAAGTCGATGTCACTAAAACTATCATTATAATATATGTAGTCTGTATTCTTCGAAGAGTGCTATTCTTCATAGAATTAGTCGGTGAGCTCAGAATGTCGAAGAGTACAGAATGACGATTTCTACGGACAGGGACTCAATATGAAATGCTTCCGACAATTTCAGGGCTATCGATTAGGTTATAAAAAATTTTTTATAGAGAAAGCTCATATCCAACATGAAACGCCGAGTTGCGAGATTTTGAACCTTATAAAAATTAGCGGACTCAGTCCTACTTGAAAATGAAACATTATTTTTAAAATCTAACTGTCTTTTGCGTTTTGAATATGTTGAGCAATATTTTGAGTTTGTCTAAATTTATATAGACAAGGACTGGATTCAACTCCCTGGAGCTGTTAATATTAACATGTTACAACAGAGATGAAGAACATTTGAGAAAAGGTAATATAGAAGTCTAGACATCTACAGGGCTTATGACCTGTCATCGGCTGATTTAAGTAGCCGCTTTACACACTCTGTAACATTCACCATTCTGCTCTTATTCAAACAAATATATTTCATCAATTCTTTCACATGTTGATGGTTGTGAATTTAAATAGCTGAAACTTTTATTTTTGCGGACGAGATTAATCTAATTGAATTATTTCACATACATACTAGGCAACGCATAAAAACTTTTTTTATATATTTCTATACTTCTTCATAGACCAGGTGGATTTATCAACAATATTTTTCGTTCATAAATGGGCAGAATGGTGAATGTTACACAGTATGTAAAGTGGCCACTTAAACCACCCTATGACAGGTCATAGCCCTAAAGATTCCTAGACTTGTATATAACCTTCTCTTTAATGTTCTTCGTCTCTGTTGTAATATGTTCAATACGATTTTTATAAGTATTAAATCGAGGATTCTAAATCGGAGAACCATACTCTTAGACGTTGTTATTATGGCTTGTTTAAACATCTGGGATCCAAATTGCTCACGAGAAAAACTAAGACCATTATTTACAAAACTCTTCTCAGACCGTTCATTACATACGTTGCCGAATGCTAGGTTATGACTAAAAGTGATGAAAATATGGTATTAGTATTCGAAAGAAAAATACTTAGAAAGATATTTGGTGCTGTCAACCAAAACGGAGTGTGGAGGAGACGGTTTTATCATGAATTAGAGGCACTGTATGGCAAACCCAACAATGCCCAATTCATCAAAATAAGAAGATTACAATGGTTGGGCCATGTGCACAGAATGAATGATAACCGCACCCCAAAAAAGATTATTTATACCACTCCGAAAGGCAGACGAAGCAGAGGCAGACCAGAAATTAAGATGGCTGGATAATGTGGAAAGTGACATAAGAGCGATTGGCCTGACAAACTGGAGAAAAGCCGTGGGGTGCAGGGACAAATGGAGACAAATTCTGGAGGAGTCCAGGGCCCACAACGGGCTGTAGCGTCACTGATGATGAAACTCTAGAATACTACGTACCTACGAAAAAAAAAACTTTTGTTAATGCGTCAGTTCTTGTTAAGGGTTTGGTTGATTGTATGACAAACCCTAACATTTTGTAACCTTTATTGATGCGAGTGAGCCTGAAAATATTTACATTCATACTGCGCAAAGCAAGAAATTATTTTTACATTTTTATGCTTGTTAGATCAGACGATTATATCAATAATATTTTGAGTTCGTTTAAATATTAGCAAACGTGAACTGCATTTCACACCCTAGAGACTAATTTATGTTTATCAACATATTACAACAGAGATAAAGAACATTTGAGAGAAGGAATTATCTCAATCGGATTA
Source organism: Micrasema longulum (assembly GCF_059751315.1). NCBI lineage: Eukaryota > Metazoa > Arthropoda > Insecta > Trichoptera > Brachycentridae > Micrasema > Micrasema longulum. The sequence goes on from NW_028278662.1 coordinate 93,577, forward strand.
GACATTTACAAACCAGCACAACGTGAAGGCTTGTCAGTACCGAGGTTTGTAAACAAGTTTGGCTAAAAAACACTTTATTATACAATTCCTAAAATTTTTAATAAGATTCCTAAGCAGATCTGAAAAAAAAATGTCGACAAAACTTTTAAGCAAACAATAATTCAATGGCTTAAATGTAACAAGGCTTTTTATTGATTATAATTTTATGTGAACAGTCATCTATTTAAATTTTTAGAAACAAATTTTGTCTAAAAAATACGTATGTGTATATTTTAGTTCTTAATAATGTTTATATTACTTTTTAAATTTATGTGATTTCTCCAACGTTTTTCTTTGTAAAGGAAAAACAAAAAACCTGCTGACAAGCCGGTGTCACGGTTTAGTGGGTTCTATTATTTTTCATTTATATTTTTCTGTTCATGTTTACCTTTTTAAGTAAAAATAAATACAAAAAAAAAAAAAACATTTTTCATGTCCGCCATTACGCGATATTGAAAGTTTATTGATGCTTCATCAATAGGGAAGTAATTTTTTCTAAGCTCCAACCATAGCATGCACGTAGAGATGGAACAACCACGTAATATGCTTTAAAGATCTCAGATGCTAAAAAAAAGGATTATAGTTTTACTGCCGTGTTTTACGTCTACCGAGAATCAGTTACGCGGAATTAAAGGGTGTTTGTTTACACGTGTTTTAGAGTAATCGGGGCCTAGATAGTTTTTTTTTTATTTTTATTTTATTGGAAAGCAACAGATATTTGTACCTTTAAAAGAATCAATTATACCAAAAATACATATCATAAAGTCCAATTAGAGGCTTCCGCATAATATTGTTATTGTAAATATTGTCACATAAAAATTATACATAATATAAAATAACTAATCATGCAAAACTTATAATATTACTAGAAATGTAAATGAATATTGGTCACACAGTTGCACATTACAATAAATAATACAACTATAGTTGACCATACAGTGTTCATTTATTATGTGCCTACATACAGAACTGCACATAACCTGCATAATATAGGCTGCGGATTCAAGGCGCAACATCATAAGTAAGAATCTTAAAGCGCACAACCACTTTTATTCTAATCGTCATTATTCCCCTTTACAATACAGTACCCGGAAAGGCGATCTCGAAGAAATTGATACTAATAAATCAATCTTCTTATTTTGGTTCACGTTTCGTTCGACAAATTGTCGGACAGAGACGGATTGAGTGAATCTGAGTGCAGTCCGCTTCTCAATAGCTATAAATCTCGCACGTTTTCTGAATCTCAATAATACCCCCCCCCCTCCTCCCCTAAATCAAGTACTCACAGTTTGCAGGATCACAAATTCGCATTTTGTGTCAGGAGTCAGAACTTCCAACTCACAATGAGAATGAATGAAAATGTACGAAAAAAACAATAAAAACGAACCACTTTGAACGACGTCACCAGTTCTTCCGAATCAACCCTTGATGGCAAAAAAGAGTGGCCCTTTACAGAATTTGTCAATTAAAATCCACGATTTAAAATGTAATGTAGATATTTGTAATAAATGCTACAAAATAAGTTCAGGGGAAAACTACAAATATTTTTGTATTAACATAGGTTATAGGCTAAAATGGTAAAAACATATAGCTAAACTAACAGATAAACTCAGATATTAATCTTATGTTTTCCAAAGATTAAAAAATATTTTAACCAAAGAATAATTAAAAATGGTATATTACGCTTTAATTAAATCTACAAAAACATATGGTGTAATAGAGTGGGGAGGAGTCTTAGACGTGCATAGTCACTCGATAGAAATTGCACGGAAAAATATAATTAATATAATTTACAAAAAACATAGACTATTTCCTAGTTATGAATTATACGTAGAGAGTGAACTCTTTAGTTTTAGATAATTATATTTATTTCAGTGCCTGAAATATGTTTACCTAAATAGGGATTTGTTTAGTAATAATTTAAATCGTACTAGTAATAGATCTGATAGTGTACTGTCAGTTCCAGGATGCAGAACTAAGTTCACACAGAGGCACTCCTTACATGTTGGTCGAAGATCCTTCAATCTTCTAACTAAGAAACTACAAAACATGAAATCACTGGTACAATTTAAAGTAGATTTGAGGTCTTGGATTAGCATAGAAGGAACAGATAAACTCCTTGTTTAAAAAAATAAAATCAAAAATAAATGCATACTGCAAATGAATCATCTTTCCGTAATATCAGCATAGGTTAATTTGGTTTTTCTTTTTCTTTTCTTTTATTTTCATGGTCATCTCATACCATATTTATATGCTATTAACTTTTAATAACTAAAAATGGAATGGCCTACGCTCAGACGCTGAAGTCTTTGTGGGTTTTTTTTTCCAATGTATGTTTTTGCTTAATTTTAAGATGTATTTTTCTAGTGTATTTTTGTAATCATATTTCTATGTAAATATATGTAAGGAAAAATAAACAAATAAAAAAAATAATAAAAAAAAATATTTTTGAGTGTTGTGATAGATTTCCGTTTTACAGAAATCCAATTCTCCAATTGACAGAACTCACCAAAGACAACTTGTGACTCCACTTGCGAAATAATTTCAATATTTTATAATTTTAAAAAGTTATAGCGTTGTTAATACGATACATAAATATTTTTTTTTTTTTTGCTAAGCTTGATCGATTATATTTATTATTCACGTTTTTTTGTGATTTATAAATATTACGTTACATAATGTTTTTTTAAATATTAAAATGTAAGAAGGGTGTCTATACATCAACAATAGTTTTTAATATTCAATTATTTATTGTCACACAATATAAATTTAGATTTTTGAAGTTCCTAATTTTTTTTAGGAAATATATATTTTTTTATTTTTTTTTTATTAAAAATAAATAAATAAGTATTTTTAAGTAAGCTAATTTTTTTCTGAAAAAGAAATTGTTAATACTTTTTTTCTTATTTTTTTAAAGTGAGGATTCTTTTCTGTCCCATATTTCTTATGTAGTATAAATTTACGATAAAAAAAAATATTCAAGAAACAAAGAATTTATGCTATTTATTTTTATTTTTTTTATTAATCTATTAACAATTATAAGGGCAAAAAATGAAAAAATAAATAAAATAGAGGACGAAAACTTTGATTTCGGCGGAGTAATAACTCAATTTCATTATATTTAGTCACTTAGTGTACTATTTATTTATTGTGGATAACTTATATAGCGCCATTTTCGTAATAAAATACCTCAAGGGCGCTTTACATGGTGATTCTACTGTTAAGTTAATTTAATTGAAGCTTTAAATTTGTAATTTGATTAAAATAATTTATTTTGTTGTCACGTGCACGTGCTCACGTGCACCTCTCGCATGATGTCCCAATATACATTTTGGTAAAATAAATTAATTTGAATTCAGTGTAAAATCATGTTTGAAAACAAATATTTCATGTTAACCCTCCCAGGAATCGAACCCGGGATCTCAAACATGGTACGCTGACATATCAACTTTATTGATTCAGGTTCAGTTTTTCACGCAGAACTGTAATTTTCATCCGCAAGGCCGCAGACAAAATGATTAGATCTCTCACGAGTTATTAGATCTTTGAAACTACATAAAAGACAGATATTTAACTTTAAATGGGAATCCTTAAATTAATTATGTCTTATAACAATGCCATCAAAAATATATTCAACGGGGCGTTCTGATCTCTCCTATAAATTACACGTAATGAAGAAGAATGTAAACAAAATGGCGCTCTTTGGTGGCAAATATTCGAAAATCGAGAACTTGGATTCCCAGTTTGAATATAACCCATTTTCATCTGTTCTGATTTTCCCACGCGAATTCAAATTTATACACGAGTGTTTTTGACACTTGTGTAAAATTTGTCTTGGGAAAATCGTTTTTATAGCAAAGTAAAGTATCAATGTAATTTTTGAACATGGCGTTTCGTTCCTTACAGTTTTTGTCTGTGGGTAATGTTCTTGCTGAATGCTGTTGAAATGCGATCTCTCAGGCAAATATGTGGTAAAACTATGTACGGTAGATGCATAAATGTTGAGATCCGTACGTTGTGTAAGGTTGAGATAAGCATTATCGACAAAATCAAGAAAGGAGCTCTGCATTAGTTTGAACATGTAGAGCAAACGGACAGCTAAAAATGGACAAGTTAAAAGTAGGAATAATCGGCGCGCGTGCATGAGAAGATGCATGGATGTAGAGGAGACGAGATATGTATCCAAATATTGAGTGATGTGGCGTTCTATCCTCTCTGCCTACCCTTACGGGGAAACGGCGTGATGGTTTGTAATGTTCTTATTACTTTATTTAACGATTCTCTATTTTTTTATCATTAATAAAACATTTCATACATGAACTATATATTATACTATATATTATACTCTATTTATTATATAATAAAAAAAAAACTCGTTTGGGACAGTACATAAAAAAAATATTTTCGTGACAACACATAATATCAGTTAATACAATCCAAAATAGTATGAAAATATAATTTGAGAAACCATAGAATCAAAAATGGTCCAGAAACCGCATACGCGCATCAAATAGAAGGCGACTAAAATACTCTTAAGAAGTAGTTTTACGTATTGACCCATTATTTTCTTTTTATTCATCTATGCCGTGTTGTGTCGTTTTAAAGTGTAGAAATACAACAGGATGGGATCACATTTCATGTGTAAGTAGCAAATGCATGTGGAAGTGGTAAATGTATTACATAAAAATTGAACTATTTTTCCATCTGTCGATTGTCAAAGAAAACAAAATGGACATATTGTTAATGTTCTCTGCTCATCTAATGAGAGAACTAATGAAAATTGGATTTCTCGGATTAAACAACGCCGTGGTGAACATTTGACCAATATTATTTTTTAAACATCAAATATTATTTAACATGACATAAAAATATCCGTTTTATGTAAAATAAAATTTCATTTTTTCAAGTTCATCAATCAAATTACTCATACAAAATGACACTTTACTTGTCTACTTTGTTGTGTAAATCAATATTTCCTCGTGCGAAATAAAATTTTAGAAAAATTAACAAATACCTTTTTTTAAATATAATTATCTTACATTTGTGTTATATTTATTTTTTTCGCGATCTGGCAACATTACACGGCGACTTCACGCATGTGCGCAGTGAAAGTGAGGCAAAGTGGGGGGTTTATCGGACACAGTCCGATGTATTCAAATATGATTATACGCTCCTTCTTGACTATTCTTGATTCTATGTTAAATATATGTTAAATTATTTGTAAAAATACGTATGCTTTTAGTTCTTAATAATGTTTAAATTACTTTCTTTAATTATATAATTTCTCTAACGTTTTTCTTTGTAAAGGAAAAATAAGAAACCTGCTGACAAGCCGGTTTCGCGGTTAAGTGGGTTTAATAATTTTTACTTTTATATTTTTCTGTTTATAAATATTTTTATTCTTAAATAAAAAAATATAAAAAAGTTAGAAACATAAGAGGGAAACGTAGAGGTGCCAAATAGCCCGCAACAATGGCATGCTTCTCGGCTCAATATCTGCACAGTACCTATGTGTATTATATTACTATAATTATGTTTTTTTGTTATTATTATTTTTTATTTATCTATTTATTTATATATGTTTCTGTACATTTATGCATACATTTATGTGTTTGTATGCATGCGCATATAATATTATAAATGCCAACTACAGTAACTAAAACTAAAAATAATGTAAATGAATGCTTCGACACGGGTTATGCCCAGTGACGTGTTCATATGGAAAGGAAAAAATTAAAAGTAATGTAAAATAAATAAATATAAAAATACTTATAAAATATAACAGTATCTTACAATATTTATAAAAATTATATTAACTACTATCACCATGAAAAAGATCCAAGTATTTTTTTTTTTACTTGCTTCACTTGTAGATTTACTATTCCACATTTCGTTCTTCAGTTCATCGGCAGTATATTTGGAACGGCCAATATTTTCAAGAGATTTTTTGCCGATTTATTTTACTTTCTGTACATCATCAAAATCGTACATTAGTGGGCTTAATACTAAATGTCAATTTCTTCCAATGAAACAATAAAACAAGGTTTTATTAATATGGTTTGAAAACGTTTTCAATAGAAAATAACAACAAAAATATAAACAAAAATAAAACTGACAATATTTGAACATAAATTACCATTTTTACATTCTCCGTCTCTGTTTTAATTTGAAAATCTAAACGAAACCTCAGGGTTAAATCATTTGGAAAAACTAAAAATATTTTTAATTAAACCAACAGGTCCAAGAAGTACAAAAACGGGCAAATTGTTTTCAGGCATTGCCTAGTATGTGAAATAATTTTATTTTAGTCTAGGCATTTACAGAGCTTGTGACCCGTTATTATCTAGTTCAAGTGGTGACTTCACACACTGGGTAACATTTATTATCTTGCCTATGTTTAAACATCCACATTTCCTCTACTCTTCCATCTGTTGACTTTTGTGAAGCTTACTTCAGCTCTTAAGCTGATACCTTTATCATAAGGGTAAGATTTATCCGGCTAAACCATTTCACCCACTAAGCAACACCTAAAAACAATTTTACATTTTTGTACTTCTTACACCAGCTAGTTGAATCAACAATCAAAGAGTTGAAGAAATGGAAGGAACTGATCGACAGCATTTAAAAAATAAATAAATAAAAATAAAAAATCATTATATAAACTGCAAATATATCCTGTTTTTGTTATAGCAACATATTATGCTTATCTTGCTTTTTCTTTTTATAGTTATGACATACCATATTTATATACAATAAACTTATAAAATATTAAAAAAGGAATGGCCCACGCTCAGACGCTGAAGTCTTTATGAGCATTTTTTCCAAATTACGATATAGCTTAATTTAAAGATGTATTTTTTAAAGAATATTTTTGTAATGAAAGTTCTATGTAAATATATGTATGGCTCATAAGCCTTCTAAATGCCTAGACTTCCATATTCCTTCCTCAAAAATGTGTTCCCTCTCTGTTAGATCTAAATAACTCGCTAGGGAGGACATCCAGCCGGTAAACAAACATTTGGACATATTTAAAACATCGTTGAATCATAATATTTGCTTTTATTACCTCAACGAGGAACTTCAGCCCTACGGGAAATTGGATACGAAAAAATGTTTTCTTACGCACGGTAAAAAATAGAGCATTAAATTATAAAGCAAAGCTTCTTGAAAATGTACGATAAAAATATTAAAAAATATTTTAATTAAAACAAACTGTTTTGAACAACATCATTGGTTCATGTGAATCAAGCGATTGTTTTTCTTATTATTAATGTCAACTGCCGTTATTTCAACATAAATTAAGTAATCTGTTTAATTTAATAAATGAATTATCGGTATCTAATATCTATTATATCTCATATCAAATAGATTGAGTATTTAAATGAAATTCCGAAAGTAAACTGTCGTCTATACTTTGAGTATTATACTTTAATTCGTATGGGGGTGTAATGGTGAATAATTTTATTTTATTGTAGAATTCTCAGTTGATGGAACCGTTTTAGTAGTCATAAAATGGCGTAGCAACTGTAAGAATGCCCAACCATTGGTTGTGTTACTATAAATGAGGGTATTGGAAGCAAACTAAGAAATCTCCATTGAAGGGGTTTCTGAGATATTTGCGAAAAACTTTGAAAAAAGATTTGTGAGATTTTTAATTATACTCAACGGAGAATGCTTAGTTTGCGGTGTCAAGTAGTATAATTGAAATATGTGTTTCCGAGGTTTAGATACGGTTTTTTATTACGCTTTTATTCAGCTAGGTTTTAATATAAAGTTTATTTTGGCGTCAATAACTAATATTTCGTTTTTGGTGGAGATTTCTAAGTTTGCTTTAAAACCCTCAAATGCACAACTTACTAAACATGCTGATACTTACACCCTGTTCCTTATTCACAAAACATCCATGTTTAGGACCTCAAGCAAAGTTTTAAAAAAACAACGCGTAAAATTGTGGATCTACTGTGGCAGCCTCGTAGTGTAATGTTCAGCGCATTTGCGTACCTCGCAAAAGGTCTCGGGTTTGATTCCCCACGTGGTTGACATGAAATTTTTATCTAAAAAAGTATTTTGACACTAGAATATTTCAAAGTCCCTAGACTAGTATCTGAAGCGTATCATCTTACCTTCATGTAACAAAAGTTATCAAGATACGCACCATGCGGAAAAGATGATGATGATGGTGAAGATTGTGACTGTATGTTTAATTTTCTTTTATAAAAACGCCGTGTTTCCATTTGGATGTCTTAAAAGTGACTGGACTGGCGCCGTAGTGCAATTGGTTAGACGACCAACTGCAATACGGGCGTCGCGGGTTTAATTTCCGCCAGTTGCAAGAAAACAATTCAAGGAAGATATTTTTTTCAATTACTCTGGGTGTTCTGGTGTATTTTTCATTGCCTCCTTCCGTATCCCCTCTATCCCACCTGCTGATAAGCCTCTAAATAGAGGCTTAGCAGGTTATTACTTTAAAAAAAATTAAAAACAATTCTGACTTGTAACTTTACAACCTTGACTCATTTATTTAACTCTAAAAAGATGGTGGTAAATAATTCTTTTGCGTGCGGTAGTGTAACAATGTGTTATCACAAACAAAAAATTCTAAAGAACAGGCATTTGAAAAAAAAACATAAAGATATACAAAAAATTTAAGTTTGTAAGTAAAAATCGTTGATGGAAGTTCAATGTAATTTATTATATAAAGAAAAGACAAGTGATACTTTAATCCACAAACTTGGGATATCCAGTGACCGGTTTCATCGTTTTCGCGACATTTTCGAGACTGGTTTCTTTATTAAGGAGTTCAATGTATTTATCCAAAACAGAGGTAAGGATAGATAATTCAAAGGTCTATGAAAATAAATTAAATAAAGTAAGATAAAAATAACTTTAATTTAATTTAATTTACTTTCATATAACTTTGGATTGTCTATCCTTACCTCTGTTTTGTATAAATACATTGAATTCCTTAATTAAGATACTAGTCTCAAAGCGATGAAACCGGTCACTGGATATTTTAAATTTGTGGATTAAAGTATCACTCGTTTTTTATTTATATAATAAAATAAAGATATACGGTTCAATAGTTCCATTTCCATAATTTATAAAAATAAACGTATAAATTAGCCCTGTTTTAGCAACAAAAAAAAACATATATTCACCGCTCATACTGCCAACTAATAAGATCATTAAAAATAAAATTATTATTTAAGTTTTCTACATGATGTTATTTTTTACAATCAAAATAGTGAAAATAAACGTTAATATTTTATTTTTAAATAAATAATGATAAAAGCGCCACCTATGAATAATTAGTTTCATATTTTCGTTTAGAAAAAAATGACGAAGGTGCTTTAAAGAATTACGGAAAATTTGTACTTTATATTGACTGCAGTGAACACAGCCTCCGGAGAGTTATTTAAGCAACAATAATTCGCCCATAATCCAAGCATATTCCACCAGTTGTCGACGCCTGTTTTTTCAGCACAGTGGTGCATCGCTGAATTTAATATTTCCGACTAGCAGTTTATGGTATGTAATCTGCGTTGATTGCGTCCATGGACGTCTACTATACACGTTATACATCACCCCTCTACACTAGATTCAGATAAATTTATCGCGTTGCTGAATTCGTTCCACGGCACTCCATTGCCACGAAATGGCGCCCAATCTACCAAAACAAAATGGCGGCGCTTTATTGTTTTTACTCATCTTGTTTGTTGCGGTACAAACAAGCGCGTTGCATTGAGATAATAAATGTCAATGTCAAAAATCACATCGTCGACTGAAATTCAAAATTAAACTGATATAATATGATCAAATATTTCACGAAACTTGTCTGTGTCTACCACTTTTTAAACCAACGTGTTAAAGCCACTATACACCTCTTATAGTTGTCGCACAAAAATTTAAAACTAACATCAAAATTAAATGCAAATTCTTTGCTCTACAAAATCAGACATTGTTTAATTTACTAAATTAACATGTTAAATACTTAGGACTAACAATAGACAGACAATTGACATGGACAATTCATATCAACAATTTAATTAGCAAAGTGGCAACTTTATCGAGTCTATTTTTTAAAATCAAAAACTTTGTTCCAATAAAGGAAAAAATTTTAATGTATGAAGCATATGTTAAAACTAAAATATGTTATATGCAACTACTATGGGGAACAGGATATCAAAATGACATAAACAGACTACAAAGACAGCAAAATAAAATATTAAAGTTAGTATATGACCTTCCCTATCTAACAGCAACTAAAGAACTTTTTGAACAAACTAAACAATTAAACGTAACTGAACTTTTTAAACTAGAATCTTTAAAATTTATTCATAAATTAGCCACTGATGTAATTGTAGACGAAGAATTAAAACTTGAAAAAAACTGTAGTAAACATGAACACATACGAGAATTTCAGAGAAATATCATATACAATCTTTTAAAACGAGAAAAGGACAATCGAGACTTATAAACCATGGACTGAAATTATACAATAAACTACCAGACAAAACTAAACAAAAGACTCAGACAACCTTTACAAAAGATGTTAAAAATATTATCATTAACAGTAGAATGTAAATTTCAAAAGTGAAAACATTTTGTTAAATGTATGTAACCCGTAAGGGTTTATCAATAAAATTTAAATAAAAAAAAATAATAAAAAAACTTTTTGTTCCTCATAACACACGTGTGTAACTATTTAACTCATGCATTTATTGACATAAAATATGATACAGATCTTATTGACAGTTCTACCAACCTAAAAAAAGACTTGCAAGAATCGAAAAGCCCACGAATTTTAAATTAAAGATTCCCCTAAAGAGAGAAAACATTGTTAAGAAGGGAATATGGAAGTCTAGCCATTTACAGGACTTGTGACATGTCATTGGCTGGTTTAAGTGGCCACTTTACACACTGTGTAACATTCACCATTCTGTTCATGTTTGAACATCCACATTTTCTCAACTCTTCTATCTGTTGACTTTTGTGAAGTAAAGAAGCTGAAACCTTTATTATGGGGGTGAGATTCATCGGGCTGAACCAAATCACCTACTAGGCAACGCCTGAAAACAATTTTTCAATATTTGTACTTCTCCTTTTACCAGGTAGTTAATTCAACAATGTTTGAGTATGTCCAAATGCTTGCAGACTGGCTGGATTTCCAGCCAGTCTGCAAGCATTTGGACATACTCAAACATTGTTGAAAATTTCCCCTTTATTTGATATCACAGCACAAAAAATTGTAGTGATATTCATAGTATTTTCTGATTAATTAATTAATTAAGCGCAATTTGCTACGTCACGCCAGCTACATCCTAGGTACAGAAAGGTTGATCGGACGTATTTTAAAATATACCAAATGTTTGAAAATTTTTAATTTGTTGCAACAGTGAGGTAAAACATTTTTGAGAAGGGAATATCGAATTCTAGGCATTAACAGGGCTTATGACCTGGCAATGGCTGGTTTAAGTGACCATTTTTTACACTGTGTAACATTCACCATTCTGCCTTTGTTTAAACATCCACATTTCCTCAGCTCTTCCAGTTTTACGTCTCTGTTGCAACAAATTTAAATCTAAATAACTCCTTAGGGAGAAAATTCAACCAGTGTTTGAAACATTATTGTTTTGGAATTCACTACCCACCTCTGGTGGACAAAACAGTAAAAATATTTCTATTTAATCCTATTAATTTGATTGGCCTGCACGATTCAAATAACATTTTATTAATAAACATTACAAGGGTATTTTATTTCGAGGAAAACAATAAAATATTATTCAGTACCAACATAAATACGCCAATCAATCACTTCTAAATTGACATGGTACTGTTTTCCAAATGAGTTTTTCCTGGAACGAAAAGAAAAACTATATGAAATATGTTAAGATTTAGAACGAAAAAACTACATAAACTTATTAAGAAATAGAGATTCCCATTAATAGAAATACCGAATACCTTATTTGTTCTTCCTAACTTCTAATTGTTGTGTTTATTCAAGATCGAATCAGAGTAAATAATTTATTTGTTAAATTCGTTTCAAATTCAATTATATATTTTTTATTTTATGAACTTATTATTCGTTGATTTATTTGTTTGATAATTTAAACCTATTACTTTCTGATAACTGTTAATATAAGTTGTGGGAAAATTCATCACCCTATCGGAAGACGCCACAACTTTTGCAAATGGCGGCAAATATCAGTTCTGCTTTGATATTTGTGAAGTAAACAGATACAAAATACGCGTCAACAAGACATGAATTGCTTTGCTCCTCCAAGGACGCGAAAATTGTTTCGATTTTTTTGTGGAATAATTCGTGTTTAATTTAAAATTAGATTTTGGAGTACCACAAGGATCTATTTTGGGTCCACTATTGTATATTTTATAGATTATTGATTTATCACTGTACAATTTCAAAGGAAAAATTATTATGTATGCCGACGACATTGGACTATTCTATAAAAATCAAATATATATTAACAAACAATGACGTAACCGAAGACCTGACTACGTTGACAAAATGGACAAACACAAACTTAGTTACACAAAACGAAAAAAAATGCAATATTATCCATTTTTAATTTAGAAAAAAAAGTCATTAAATAGATGCTCACATAAATGATGAACGATTAAATGAAATTGAATATGTTAAATACTTAGCACTAACACTAGATAGACGATTGACATGGAAAATTCATATCTGCCTTTAGGTCTTTAGAGAGAATTTTGGGATTGGAGATCATGTGGTTCCAACAGGATGGATCAACAGCGCATACTGCACGAGCCACAACCAATATTCTGAGGGGTGTATTTCCGGGTCGCTTAATCTTTCATTTTAGTGATTTGCACTGGCCGGCAAGATTACCGGATTTAACCGTTCCTGACTTTTTGTGGGGTTTCTTGAAGTCAAGAGTCTATGTTAAAAAGTCTCAGATTCTTGTCAAAGTCCTTAAAGAGAATATCCGTCAAGAATGCGAGAACCTAGTGCCGGAAGTTCTGGAAGGAGTGAAGGAAAATGCCATAAATCGGGCCCGTGTGGTCATCAATTCTGGCAGCGGCCAGAATGAAGAGGTTTAGCGGGAATAACCCGCTAAACCTCTTCAATAGAGGCTTGTCAATAGGTGGGAAATAGGATATGGAAGAAAATTATGAAAAATATACCACAACACCCAGAGCAATTGAGAAAAAAAAATTCTTGGATTTTTTCTTGCAAATAGCCGGAATCGAACCCGCAACGCCAGTTTCACAGCCGTCTAACCAACTGCACCACGGCGCCTGTCGTAAAGACTTCTATTCTATTAAAATACAACTCTGATATAGAATGTGCTTTTTTCAATGAAACCGTGAGGCTATTTGTCTTTTTTATAATTTAAGCTCAAAATGAAAATCTTTTGAAATTATAAAAAATCACCACTCCGTATTTCTCTAGACATTTTTTTTGCTTGTTTCTCTGGACACGTCCAAAAAACTATCTACAATGTTTTTTTTAATAGTTTTTTCGGTAAATATAATATTTTAGTTCCACGTGGTAAACGAAATTGTTTAGAACTGTTAGATTTTCTAAAATGTACATAGGTATGTTTTTATATGCGAACTTAAGATACCTACTGGTTATTACTAGTTTTTACCGAAGAAATTTTTATTTTTTTTTAATTATGGTGATTCCAGAAATTTTTAAAATAATAAATAAATAAATATCTCAAAAACGCACGCAAAAATAAGTTAAAAAATGTTAAAAATAGTATTCGTTTTAAAATCGTAAATAATGATGTCACTCCTTATATCTACGTGTAGTATTTCCGGTTTCCGGTTTAAAGCCTCCGCAACGTTTTGACCATAGAAAAAAAAAGTATAAATTGTATAATTTGACATTTCAACCAGAGATTATGTCAACTTTCTAGGTTTTTCTAAATCGAAACGTTCGTAAATACAACCATAACATAGAAATGAGCAAATTACGATCAACTAAATGAAGTAATCAAAGCAATATTCCATAGATTCTTGTCAGGTCAGTGAAAGTAAGAACGCCAACCGTTTCATGACGTCACTACTGAAAAGTGACACGCTGATTACAGTCATTTGGCGCGGTATTTGATAAATATAACTTTAAAAAAATCTTTGTAAATAACGCACAAAAAAAAGAATATGTTTTTGCTTAGTTAAATAGTACGCTAATAGAAAAAAATTAAATTAGAAAACAGCGGAATTCCTTATTAAGAAAGTATTTATTGTTCACCGTACAGAGGAACAAGTATTGTCCAAAGGAACATTACACAGTGACAAGAAGAACATACGAGTACATTAAAGTTATTGTTCATTTCACAAAAATCAAAAGAGTTGACTAAATAAAAATAGGAATACAAAAGAACATTTTTTCTGAGCTCCTTAAACGTAATCTAATAAAATAAATATCTTGCAGTTTTTGAGAAAAAAAAATATTTACTAAAAACTATAAAGTCGTCCAGAGAAACACATGTAGCCCCTATTTTGAATAAAAATGTTTTTTACATGTGAAGGTCATAAACCCGAGCAACAATAAATTGTATTATAAAAGGATGATACATACGAGTACTCATCTTTACATCGTGTGAAAATACATTTCTGATTTTCTTGAATGCAAAAAATATAAATACGAACACAACAGAATTTTTCCATTTGTGGCTTACTTATGGGGTGGGTATTCGGGTCCTTAAGTGATTTAGGATTTAGGATCTAGATAGATATTCGTCTGGATTCCCAGGATTTAGGTATATAATGTTATTGTGAAAGGCTACATAGGACCACTTGAATGGGTACGAGTTTGTAAAATGAAAAGTGAAGGAAAATTACACAATGGAATGTTATATAAGTAGAGATTTGAATAGAAATCAAAGGCAATTGAAAGCATGAAATTTTGCTTTATGTATTGTGTGAAAATTTAAAAATTCTGTAGAATATCAGATTTTTTTTTTTCAAATTAAAAATACCAACAGATGTATAGGTTAAATATTTATAAATAAAGACTACAGAAAAATATGTTTACCAGCTAATGACAGTTAAACGTGATTATGCAGAAAGCAGCCGATAATTGAACTTTTGTAAAAAGCGTGAATAATCAAGTCTACACGACAGTTGGAATGTTTTCGACTTAAACAAGTAATAAATAATGAGAACATATTTTTTTAAATATTGCAAACAAGAATCTAATTATGTATTCGACCAGTTTTAATGATTTTCAAAGTATCATATTTTTTCAAGTGCTGTGGGTGTTTTCTGCAAATGGAGAAATGCTGTTTTTGTCAATGTTTGAGTATGTCCAAATGCTTGCAGACTGGCTGGATTTCCTCCTTGGGGAGTTATTCGTATTTAAATTTATTTCAACAGAGATAAAAAAAACCTTTTTGAGAAGGGAATATGGAAGTCTAGACATTTACAGGGCTTATGACCTGTCATTGGTTGGTTTTAGTGACCACCTTACACACTGTGTAACATTAACACACTGTGTAACAATGACAGGTCATAAGCCCTGTAAATGCCTAGACTTCCATATTCCTTCTCAAAAATGTTTTCCCTCTATGCTGTTTTTATTTATTTATTTATTAACGGACATTTTCCAAATATACAATTTCCATATATATAAAATTTAAAAATATAGATTATACAAACATCACTCTGTCAGACTTAAAATTTACACTAAAAATGTATTATGTAACTTAGTAGACATTATAATAATAAATATGTACATCTCCCCCCCCCCCCCCTCCTTATCCTCTCTTCAGGCATTTTTGTCCTTATCCCGCCCAATTTACAGTAACTTAATGTTCTTAAAATTAATATTTAAAAAATCTTTGATTATTGAGTACTTGAAAATAACATTTTTATATGTATAAATTGTATGTATTTATTTGATATGTAATATATATTTTCTTTACTAACTTTGTATACTATGTGGAAATCTGTTATTAGTTCTGAGTTTATACACTATATCTGTTTGTTTACTAAAAATATATATGTAGAACTGTTGATTTCCCAAATAAAATAAAATAAAAATAAAAATAAAAATAAAAATAAAAATAGGTTTTAAATATATCGACAAGAGAATAGTTTAAAACATTAAATTTTTTTTTTTTAAAGAATCATTGACAACCATAAGGGACATCAAGACAAGATCTGGACTATTTATTTAGTGCTCGTTTAAATCGTTGTAAACTTAAACCAACAAAGTCCAGATCTTATCTTGAGTTAACAATACGACAAAGACGGGTCATTGGAGAATAAATGCCATAGTTTGTTCAATGCTGATCGATGAACAGTACTTCATCGTTTCTCAACCAACGAGTTGGAATATTCAATATTACTTGTCTTTTTTTTGGGATCGACACCATTTTCAGAAGGTGATTATTACAGTTTTTTGTGTGAAAGCGGTATGGTTGTTTTTAGCAGAACATAGAACTGACCTTAATGCACCCGATAACATCGACATCTCATTTTTTGTAAATTGTGGACTGACTGCTTTCTGCATAACTACGTTCAGTTCATAAGCCCCGTTTCTAGGAAGGAAATCCAGCCAGTCTGCAAACATTTGGACATACTCAAAACATTGTTGAATTATCTAACTGATAATATTTATCTACAATATATACCCCTGAAACATAATATATATATATATATACAAGCAGTCATACTTGCTACTTAGGTAGGTTCATGCTCCTTCGGTTGTACATAGGATGTGGGTACTACTGATTTTTCAACAATAACCGATGAAGCAGAGATTCAGTCTGTTTGTATAATATATACTCATATAAAGCCCCGCGATGTTATGGTCAGCGCGTTTGCCTGCCATTCAAGAGGTCTCGGGTTCGATTCCCGACATGGTTGATGTGAAATATAAAAATGATATGAAAGGTCATAAGCGCTGTAGATGCCGTGACTTCTATATTACGTTCTTTAAATTGTTCTTCATCTCTGTTGTAATATGTTAATATTAACAGCTCCCTAAGGAGTTAAATCTAGTCCTTGTCTTAAAAAATTTGGACAAACTGAAAATATTGTTTATTGTTTATATTTTATCGAACAAGTTTCATCTGCCCACTAAAAACAGCTGAAATTCGGAAAATTAAAGATTTCTCTTGATTTTATCTAGTCTATCTAACTAGGTACGACCTGTTTTAAGGCAGACATTTTTATGCAAAATTAAAAATAACACGACTACCTGCTGATGGAATAAGATAAATACATTATTTGATTATTAGACCATACATACGTAAGAGTATATTTATGTGTGCACTATTTCAAGATTTAAAATAAATCATAATAAAAAATAGTTAACGGACTACTAATAATCAAATTATTAATTCGATTGATTTATTGGACTATGAAAACACTAGTTTAATATATTATCAATATTTAATCACTGTTTTGATATGGGTTAAACAAATATAGATACAGGTAAATTATATCAAGACAAAGGGCCATTCCTTAAGTCTTCAAATAGCGTTGGAGAAAATTAAGGGTTGTTTCGTTTCTAGAAGATGTGAGAGGGTTAATCGCTCCTATTCTAGGGTGTTAATATAATCTTGAAGATGTTTAACAGGGGAGTCTTAACTTTTAGGATTGAACTGTAAAGGATTTAATAAAATATAAACAAGTAAAATATTATTAGAATTTAAATACCTATTTGCAATTCTTCATTGTATAATCTTTCATTCTATTTTTTGTTAAACAATAATTTCAGTCGTGTTTTTATATATTTTCAAACACTACAAGAAATTATTTTTTGGCACATTGTGTAAATTTTGAATGGCAGAGATATTAATGTAAATTGTTTTTTAGTTTTACGTAGTTACGGACTGGATTCAACCCCTTAGAGACCTATTAAGGTCAACACAGAATAACAGATTATTCAATTTGTTTTGTTTATATTTCGCCCTGATATTTGTATGGTTGGATAATTTATATAGTGCCATTTTTGTGAAAAACAACTCACGGGTACTGTACAATAAAAAAATATCCCAGCACGCCTTGCAGTTATAAAGCGCATGGACGGTAAGAAATTCAGACCCCTTTTTTATTTTTTTTAAATCGACAAATAAGTTTAGTGTATTAACGAAATTAAAAAAAAAAAATGATTAATAAATTACAACAGGAATGGAGAATACTTTGAGGAAGGGAATATGGAAGTCTAGGCATTTACAGGGCAACACACGTGCATTCTCCATTACTATACCCATTGTTATATATATTTACTAATGACTTTTACCCTTTGTTTTTCAAATTGAAATCGTAATTGACTCAAATCACACTCACGAAGGATGGGACACTAAAAATAAAATTCTTAAAAACTCATTACAATAAAATTATATCAACTCATTAGTTAACCTGAAAAAAATTTGAATTTGATCCTTAAGATAATATTAACTTTATTTAATTTACTTTTATATAATTTTGAATTTTCTATCCTTACCTCTTTTTTTTATAAATACATTAAACTCCTTAAAAGATACCAGTCTCGAAGTTGTCGCAAAAGGGATGAAATCGGTCACTGGATATTCCAAATTTGTGGATTAAAGTATCACTATGAAAGAAGAGCTATAAATGCGTATGGAGAGAGGACCAGGGCGTATATACTTCCTCGCATAGTAAAGAGACTCCCGGACGAAATAAAGAATAGTGATATGAATAAAAACAAAGTAAAATTGGTTTTAAAAATCTTTTTCTTAAATTCCAATTTTAGTGTGTAAAAAAAAATAAAAAAATAAAATAAAATGGGGAAACCAAACAATTTAAAACAGTGTCAAAAAAAGTGTTTGTTTATTATTTTTTATATATTTCGTTATCAAAAAAGACTTGATTTACTTGTATTAAATTTTTTAAAGCTTTTATTTTTTTGATATTTTAAAGATTTTTTTTATATTTTATGTAAACATTATTATATTGTTTTACCAAAATATTTGAAGAGAGAAATCACTGCTTTTGAAGTTTGGCGGGAATTAAAAAAAATGTTTAGAAGAATGCCTATGTGAAAAAAAAAAAAACTCGTCTTTTATTTTCTATAATAAATTACAATGAACTTCCATCAAGAATTCTCACTTACAAACTTAAATGTTTTTAAATAATTTGGTGGTGCGAGTGGTTAATACGATTGAGTAGTTTGTGGCTGGATCGACCGTCAGTTATAAGGATCCACCAATCCTAAACCCCTTCCTGTGATTTCCCCCGGTTGTTATGGCCATGGATAGCTACAGTTGCTATAAAAACAATTATTCATATGCATAGCAACCTGCAATAACAATATTGTTTTTTTTTGTTCACTCGTCAATTCTTTCACAAGCCTCTATATAATAGGGCCCTCCCATATATTTTTATTATTTTTGTTTTTAAATAATAAAAAAATACAATGATGACGGTATCAATATTTTTTTAGTCGGGCGTCGGATAAATTTTCTAAAAATGTTTAAAATATCCATACAATTTCCATAACTCTAATGTATGGGAGCGAAGCATAGAATTAAGAATAGTCCAGAAGGAACGTAGAATCATACTTGAATACATCGGAATGTGTTTAATAATTCCCCCACTATGCCTCACTTTCGCCGCGCGCATCGTGATGCCGCTGCGTAATGCACGTTGGGACTAAATATAATTATAACACAATTGTAAGGTTAAAAAAAGCAATCTCTTAATTTCTCTAAAATTTTATTGTGCACGCGTAAATATTGATTGACACGACAGAGTAGATAAGTAAAGTGCCATTCAATAAAAGTAATTGAATTAAGGAACAAACTTAAAATATAAAACAAATTTTATTTTACATAAAATGGACATTTTTATATCATGTTAAATAATATTTGATGTTTTAAAGATAATGTCGGTCAAATGTCCACAATAGAGTTGTTTAATCGGAGCTCCAATTTTCATTAGTTCTCTCATTAGATGAGCAAAAAAGGGTAAAAAAAATTACTACCATGGCAACACTAACGAAATGTTTATTTTGTTTCTTTGACAACTGACAGATCGAAAAATAATTAAATTTTTAAGTCATGCATTTGTTACATACACATTTATTTGCTTATTACACATGGAATGTGATTGCATCCTGTTTCTTTAAGATCCTAGCAGTATTTTTTACACTTTAAAAGGACACAACACGGCATAGTTGAGTTCAAATCAGGACTTGCGTACTGAGCGACGTCTACAAAGAAAATAATGGGGCAAAACGTAAACCTACTCATTTATGAGTAGTTTAGTCACTTTCTGTTTGCTGTGCATATGCGGTTTCTGGACTATTCTTAATTCTATGGAGCGAAGTATGGGATTGGAAAAAAATTTATAAAAGTAAGTTAAGTGTTGTATAAAAATTGAAAAATTGTTTTCAGGCGTTGCCTAGTAGGCGATTTTGTTCAGCCGGATGAATCTCACCCACGTAATAAAAGTTTCAGCTTTTTTACTTCACAAAAGTCAACATATGAAAGAATTGAGGAAATGAGGATGTTTAAACATAGGCAGAATAATGAATGTTACACAGTGTGTTAAGTTGCGACTTAACACACTGTGTAACATTCATTATTCATTAACCAGCCAATGCTATGTCATAAGCCCTGTAAACGTCTAGACTTCCATATTCCCTGCTCAAAAATGTTTTTCCTCTGTTGCCACAAATTTAAAAGAAAATTAAAACTAGGACAATACATTTAATAATACAAGTAATTACTACCTCAAGACAAGATCTGGTATATCTAAGTGGTTGTTTAAATCAAGAAAGACTTACAACAAAAGAGTCCAGATCCTTGTCTTGAGGTTTGTGCTGTGCTGGTCAAGGAACAGCATAATATTTTTTAGCAATTGGCGGATCAGAACATTCAATGGCACTTGTTCCAGTAACGATGGTACAATAATTAAGCCAAAATATTATTAGATTGTCGTTCAGGCGTTCAAGCTATAACTGATACTCGGTCGGTAAATCCATTAATTGTAGATATTCAAAGTAAAATTAAGCATCTTAAAAGAAGAGGGATAATCATTTAAATATGCTAGATAAGAGGACACGCTGGAATCGTAGGTAATGAGAGAGCAGATGAACGAGCAAGAGCCGCGACTTGTAAAAGAACGGCACCTTTCTTCTCAGAATTTCCCCTTAGCTTTGCTAAACGCTGTATAAAACAAAATACGCAGCAGCGTTGGGAGGATCATTACCGCGCTTCTTCTGCAGGTAAAATCACTAAAATGTTTTTCCCAACGCTGGCTGATGCAGCGAACTTCCGTCATCATCACCAAAGTACTTTCGAAACGACCCAAATTTTTACCGGACACGGAGCTATGAGAAGTTATCTAAATAGGTTTAAATTAAGGAATGATGACTTTTGTCCATGCGATGATATTTCTTCACAGAATATAGAACATCTGTTATTTCAGTGCCCATTTTTCAGTTTGCAACGCCATAATCTTGAAGCAGAATGCAGGAAAGATGGAATATCCTTAACAGATATCCACACTGTAGTTAAAAGTAGTTATCACGCGCCATTGTTCTTGAACTTTGCAACAATGGTGATTGGACTTATAAAGGCAATAAACCAAAATCAGTGATCGAACATCCCATTTCCAAGACAAACAAAAACGATTTTTTCCGAGTACCTATATATATATATAAATAAATAAAAAAATAAGCCATGTAGTAAATTAAACATAAATATGGAGTCAAGGTTATTTCTACGTTTTTGTAGATTTAAAATTTTTAACATTTACTCCATTTCTCCATTACTGTAGTCTCTTCTCTCGAGGCCAATCATACATGCTACTTTTCTAAGCAAACGATGTATAAATAAATTAAAAATCAAAATAAATCATTTAAAATGTAGTAGTTCGAACCTTTATGTTTTTATAAATCAACATATTAATACGAAGTAAATACCTGTCCAGAAATAAGTAATGAATATTAATAGTATTATCAATAGACATGTTCTAATCGCAGACTCTCTTCTTAATGTGGGTATTCGATTCAGGTAAAGGGGTTGATTTAATTAAATTTGCACCTTGGACCGGCATGTTGAAATTCAGCAGAACACGCGCTATATTACCTCTGAACGAGAAACGATAGTTTCTACCACCTATTTTGGTCGGCTATGACGTCACTTACCTTAACTGTGAATTAGGGATACCTTTGGGAAAGAGGGTGGGTGCACCCTGACAAAAATCAACAAATCATTTAGAAATTGAGTTAAACCTTATTTTCCCTCAAAGTTTGTTTTCAAAAATACGCATCTGTGTAATTTTTACACATTTTCCCTTATAGATAGATACAAGGGTTGATCTTTTTCAAAGTTTATGAGAAAGTTTATTGGTTTTTTATTTTTTGACGTAGTTTTCCTGGACTTGTATGCATTTATAGCGATGCTCCAACATTTCTAAAGCTTCTTAGGGCCTTATGTTGAACTTATTCGTCTTTAGGATCGCATGTGACTTCCGTAATTCGACAAGTGACAGCATTCTTGAACCACCCATACGAATGCCGTCAGTCGAAAACCAATCGACTTTATCTCGAGTGCCACAAAGCACTCGACATTGACAATCGAATGCGACATCGTAACTTCAGCCGTCAAACTTTTTTCTTGTAAAACGCATGTTCATGTTTGAATTACGAGTAGGTATTTTTGTTTTGTTTTAACTTTTTAATTTTTTTTTTTTAAATTTACAACACTGATCATTGTTATGATGATGACGTTTCAACAAATGTGCAACAAATATGACTGTTCTTATTTTAAATCCATTATCAAATAAATTTTCACTGGAAACATGATTTCAAAATTATTTTATTGCTCGTCAATGTCAAAATACGTATTTGAGATATATATTATATGATATGTTTTAAAATCCATTAAATAAATATGAAATATTTCTAATAACATGTAGATGTGTGTTATGTCAAAGACAATAATAATGTATCTTTGTCAGGACACCAATTAAACCAACATGCAAACCAGCATGCTAAACCCACTATACACCTTTACCATAGTTGTTGCACAAAAATATAAAGCCAACACGACATGCATTTTAATAAGTCATTAGCAGGTTTAAGTTTTGCCCATTTTACACACTGTGTAACATTCACCTGTCTTTTTTCTACAAACATTTGGACAAACTCAAATATTGTAATATGTAACTAGCTTTCTTCCACTTAAAACTGCTGTACGGAACTGAGCACTGTGCGGTATTACCCTCTGCTCCCCTACACGTAGGCATATTAGGCTTTATAATGCCATTTTGTTTTTTAATTTAACACGAACATTTTATGAAAAAAAAAATAACGATTAAAAATCATTCATTTTAGGGTATTCATTACTGAGTACTGAGTGAGAGTTTTTTGAAGCAAAACATTTAAAAATGCATTTTTAGAAACATAGAAAATCTGTTACTCAATAATTGATTTTTATACCACTTTAATACCTTTTTTTATGCTTCATATATGTAAAGTTCAGCCTTACGGGAAATTTTATGTTAAAAGTGTATTCTTACGCGCAGTAGAAATTAGAGCATTAAATTTTGCAGCGAAGTTTCTTAAAAATGTGTGAAAAAAATAATGAAAAACTACTTTGCATGACGTCAGTAGTATTTCCGAACCAACCAATGATAAGAGAGTTGTGATAGGTTTACGGTAAGTCAACTGACAAATCAGCAGAACTCATCAAGAAGAAGGGGAAGACAACTTGAGATGTCACACGCAAAGTAAATTAAAAAATACAAAACATTAAAAAATCATTACGCTGGTAAGTAATACGATACATAAAAAAAAAATATATATTTAACTTAGTTTAATAGACTTTAACAAAAAATATTTATTTGTCTATGAACAATGACGTCTCAAACTAAAAATGAGGTAAATTTACTAAGACGGGAAAAAATGCATACAGTGCTTTGTGAAGTATTTTTTCCTAATAATTTGTTTTAGATATGGGTTGAGCGGGTTGTGTTTCCGTGGCTAGTGGCGCAGACTCACGGATCAGAGGTCTGAGATTCGAACTCCACTCTACAACAACTTGATTCCGTTTATCTAATAGTGAGTTATTCTCGTTCAATTTGTTCAAAATGGCTCCTTAAATCGAAATATTTTGGTAAATCAAAAGAACGCAAATATTTGTTGACAAACAAAAATATGAGTGAAACACAAAACTTTGATAAATCATGGATGTCGAAAAATATGATGCAACATAATAGTTTAGATTTTTGACGGGCTTGATGCATATTTATATTTTATTTTTCTAACCTAAAGTTTTTAAAGAAAGAAAGCCTTGAAGCACAGCATATTTTATTTTCTCTTTCTTATGATACACAAAAATATAATAACTGTCTATTTATTATAGGAGCAAAAATTCATGAACATTTTCTTGTATACCCACGAACAGGCCATGCCTTTGTGGGATTTTTTGTTTACTATTTTGACTATTAATATGTATTTCATTGCTATGTTATTATCTTTTATTTTTTGAATGCTCTGTTTTACCTCTTTTGTATATTTTTTAAAAATAATAATTTCTATAAACCTGAACACGAGATTGAAAATCGTTCGATGTAGATTAATAGATTGTCACCAAAGAAGTACTTTTTATATGATTTTAAATGACCTCTAGCCACAAGGGTTAATTGCGTACTTAAATTTTATATCTTTCGTAATACTTTTTAAGCAAAAGCATTGAAGAGTTCAGGATATTAAGTATGGATGTAAACTTTTACGTGTTTTAAACTAATAATGGCCTGTAACGGAAATCCATATGATTTACAATATTTCTGTTTAATACAATTTGTGCAAAAAAAGTGCAGAGAATAGGGGGTGGATGTTGGTTAGATGTCGACTGGAAATAAAGCGATATATCAATATGAATTAAAACCATTTAAGATTATATAAAACAATATAAAAAATTTATTTACATTAACCAGGATCCTTTATATTTTTAAGTTTATTTTCATTTTATTATTTTTTGTTATTTATATATATTTGGATGAATAAATAAACACAAATAAAAAATGTTCAAGAGATTTAAAATCTCAAATACATTATATCAATAATTGACAAGCATGCTCCTCTTGAACTAATTCAAATAAGAATACCTGAAAGGTACACTA
This sequence comes from Micrasema longulum, assembly GCF_059751315.1. NCBI lineage: Eukaryota > Metazoa > Arthropoda > Insecta > Trichoptera > Brachycentridae > Micrasema > Micrasema longulum. The sequence continues at coordinate 118,714 of NW_028278662.1, forward strand.
AACGTAAAGAATTATTTTTTGTTACAATTCTCTAACTAACTTTAAAATGCATTCACCCATATCCAGGATACTATAAAATAATTTTACAAATAAACAATGTTAAATAGATAATTTTTAAAATACCTAGATTATAAAAATTAGGAAAAGAACATTTAAGAGAAGGTAATATAAAATTCCAGGCATCTACAGGGCTTATGACCTATCAATGGCTCTTTTACACACTGTGTAACATTCACCATTCTGCCTATATTTGAACATCTATATTCCTTCAATTCTTTCATCTATTGATGTTTGTGAAGTTAAAGAGCTGAAACCTTTATTTATGCGGGTGAGGTTCATCTAATTGAATTATTTCACCTACATACTAGGCAACGCCTGAAAATATTATTTTTTCAATTTCTATACTTCTTCATGGACCAGGTAATTTATCAACAATATTTTGAGTTTGTCCAAATTTTTGTAGACAAGGACTGGATTCAACTCCCTGGGGAGCTGTTTATATTAACATATTACAACAGAGATGAAAAACATTTAAGAGAAGGTAATATAGAAGTCCAGTAACTTCACAAACATCAACAGATGAAAGAATTGAAGGAATATAGATGTTCAAATATTGGCAAAATGGTAAATACAGTGTGTAAAGTGGCCACTTTTTTTTTTTTAAAGTTTTATTCATTTTAACAAATAAGTCACATACATAATTGTATTTTTGTTCCCGCAAAGCCGAAGCTTGTCTGCGTTTTACATTTCATTTTTTTTTTTTAAATTTATAAGTAAGTACAAAGTTTAATAATAATTATAGAATAAAATATATTTATACACTTAAGTTTCACTTGTTGTTTAATAATTTTTTGACTATTTTTTAAAATGAAATTTGGTTTTTTTCTTCACGATTTTTAGCTGGTATTAAATTATACAGTTTTGGTACTACACTACCCATTGTTCTGTCACCATAGTAGTTTTTTTGTCGTGGTACCATCAGCTGCTGTGCCGATACTTGTCGGGTCATGATCTGGTGGTTTATTTTGGATTTAAAATTGCAATCGAGGAAATGATCTGTCATTATCTTATATTGACACTTTTTGTTAATTGGCAAAACTTTAACTAAATCAAATAATATTTTATTGTTGTCTTTTGCCTCATTCTTTATTTTTACAGGTACGATAATTTTTTAAATTTGTACCTGTAAGTTCAAGACTCTATCCGTATAAGATTTAAAACTTAGTCCCCATATTCTTAATCCATATTGAACAATTGGGTCAACTAGCCCCAAGTAAACTAGCCTCCGCACTGGGTATGGTATGTATTGTTTAAAATGGTACATGTTAAGTAGGCAAACTCTTAGCTTAGCTTAGCTTAGCTTATTGCAAACTCTTAGCTTAGCTTATTGCAAACTGTTTTTATCTGTTCTTCCCAATTAAAAGTGGAATCTATAATAATACCTAAATACTTATATTTTGATACGTGATCTATTTTTGTGCATTTGCAGTCTTGTAGATTGATATGCAAGCATTCGTGAGTGTGTGCATATATTAACAAATCTTCTTTTGGTCTATTGTATGGGGACGTAATGTGTAATGCTTTCGTTTTTTTTAATATTTATTGTTAGGCTATAATCATGTGACCATCTTAAAACTTGATTAAAATCCGATTGCAGCCATTGACAGGTCATAAGCCCTGTAGATGCCTGGACTTCTATATTACATTCTCTTAAATTTTCTTCATCTCTGTTGTGATATGTTTGATAAGTTTATTTATAATTTTATCATAATCATTCGTTTTTTACATCCTGTGTACCCTTCAAATAAAATAGCATAGCCGATAAAGCTTCTTGTTACTTTAATCCACGGTATGTAGTTTTTTTGCTATAACCAGAAGGTAAATAGCAATAAATTTGCTCTTAAAGTAAATAAAAAGAAACGAATCCTTTGAGTTTTTACTATTTTTACTCATTTACTTTCGTTGGTTTTTTTCTCCAAAAGAGCGGAAACCCTAAAAAGTCTAGTCTTTAATATAATTAGTTTTATGGTTTGTAAATTCCTAAAATTCATCTATTTCTATCCCTATCATTAATATTTTTTATAAAAACACGTGTTTCTCCATGTGGACGTGAATCAAATGGCTCCGTTTGACCTTTTTTAACCTTTTAATCTTGCAGACTGCACACCAAGGCAAAAATAAAACTGATAAGCAATCTCCACGGATTTTCTTTGTAGGGAATCCTTGGAGTTTTCAAAGGTGAATCGAAAACAGTCAAAAGACCTTATCTTCATACACGAAATCTCTAAATCTGAGAACCATTGAGTGTGGATTCCGAGCTATTAGCGAAAGGAAGCAATTATTACTTTCGAGTTTTTGCGAGTGGTAAGCTCGTTTTATACGGGTCAGAAAACAAAGGAAGAAATTTAATTTAATGTTTGAAACACCAACGTTTTTACTTTTCATGTTAAATAACATATATATACGTTTTTACTTTGTGTAAAATCACTAAAATAAATTTGATGGCAGAATGATGAGTATCAGAAGTGGTCACATAAATCATCCAATGACAGGTAATAAACCCTATAAATACCTTGACCTCTATATTCCATTGTCTTAAATCTTCTTCATCTCTTTTCTAATATATTAACATGAATAACTCCCTGAAAGATAAATTCAATCATTTTCTAAAGAAATTCTTAAAAAATGAAAATATTGTTACTTTACTGAATGTTTTCCTTTTAGTTAATACCTAAAAATTTCAATATTCGTGTGTTTGCCCAGAGGGCAAATTTCATAAGCATAACTTGTTTAAATCAAAACAGCTCACTTTCATTTTTAAGAGGTTCTTCTTATTTATTTATTTATTAAAACGCCTTGTAGACTTTTACATGTTTTACATATATTTATATATAAAGAATAGACATGAATTTTACACAAAAGTAGCAAAAAATTGAGAATGAAGTAATACAAAAAAGAAAATAAAAATATATAGAAACTAATCTTACGTATATTACAAACATACATATATTCCAGTAGAGAGAACAGAATTTCAATTTTTCCCATCAGTTATACCAAAAGAATCTTAAAATTAGAAGAATGTAGAAAAATAATAATTAAGAATACAGATACAAGTTAATAAAAGGTATACAATAAAAAAAACTACATATATTACAATTCTTATATATTATATTTAAAATATCTGATATATTATTTTAGTTTTCTGATCCATATAAGCAATCTTTTTGTCCTTTCTCCGAATGGAAATAATCAGAATCGAAGGAAAACTGTGCTATGCTAATGGACCATTTACTGTCCCTATTTGAGCCAATTTTCTGAATGGAAAATATTCACGATCTCCATTTCAGTAAGTAAGGGTTAATGTGCTATGTCCAGATATGTTTTTTAAAGACAAAATATGAATTGCGCGTCCGTTATCAAAATGGAAAAGGGTTGAACGGTGCACTTAAATCAACCTCGGCAAACATAATAAACGTTTGTCGCAGGAGTCAAAATTAGCCATCCACAATGGAGTCCTGTTAGTTTAATAATAATTGACACGATAAAAAATTCTCACTGCGATTATTTATTATTTTATATGCATAAGGTACATTTTTGGTCTTAGGAAATATGACCACATTTCTGATTATCGTAGGCAACTGAGCTTCATAGTCCTAACGCTCCTATATACCTGCGTGAAAAATTTCAAAGCTTATCAGTTCATGGTTTACCTCTTCTTTCTAATTCTCAAGGCACTCTCTCAATACCATCCACAATTCCTCTTTCTTCTTTAACTCATATAGTGTCCATGCGGCTCGACTGTGGAATCATCTCCCATCCACCATCAAAGATGTTACTACAGTTTCTCTGTTTAAATCACGTCTGAAGAAACATCTCCTTTCTCTTTCTTAATCTCTCCTCCTTTCCTTTTTCCTCTTTTTTTTCTTTTTCCTATTGAGTAATAGTTTTGATTTAAGGTAATTTATAAACAAATACGTTTATTTCTATTTTTATACATCTTTAGCTTTTAATTTTTTTTCTATTGAATATGTTCTGTAACCTGAATTATAAAAATAAAACTTTTATTTTATTGGTTGGTTGGAAGAAATTGCCATTTGGCAATAAGCCCGCCTATGTACAAATAACATTATGTACAAAAAATACAAAAATAAAATATTTTAGCGGTTCCAATGGTACATTGACTTAAATTTATCGACTAGGGGAATTATTAATTTTTTTTATATTGCCACACTTCGAGGAAAGAAGATTAATACTAGATCTTTTCAATACATAGACTTCGAGCAATGTATTTATTTATTTTTACATAAACGGCATAAGTTGTTTTTGACATAAATATGAAGAAAAAAATACATATATACATCAGGCGCGTGCGGTGAATATAATCAGTAGGGATGCTGCAAAAAATAATCATGTACTTTTAGTAGGAATGATAATAGATACACATAGGTAAATATATAATTAAAATCAGTTTAGCATAAAATCACTTATAATAAAAATGATGTTGTTTAAGTTTTCTATAAGTACCTAAAACTCAAGATGATCTTGAATTTTGTCCAAATTTCATTAATACGTTATTGAAAAATTCATGCTTTATAATATAAGAGTAGTTTTTCTTTGCACCACACAAGATGGATGCTCTTATCTCTGAGTCAAGTAGAACAATATGACAACATTATGAACCTCAATGCGCGTGCGTGGAAATCCGATCATTTGTAATAGAAATGAAGAGTAGTATCCATATTCTAGCATATCTAACAAATACTATCAAGTCCAAGGTGAATTTTACACAATGTGTAAAGTGGCCACTAAAATCAGCCATTGACAGGTCATACGCCCAATAGATGCCTAGACTTCTATATTACCTTCTCTTAAATGTTCTCCCTCTCTGTTGTAATATGTATATTTTGTAATGTTCTCAATGTAACTAAAAATAAATAAAATAAATGAAATATCTTCAGTACCACAGGTTTTTTTTTTTCATTGCAATTTCGGCATCTAAGCGTTTTTTTTCTACGATTGCCCTTCAAGTTTTAATTTCCTATGTTATAAGCTGATCCTTTGTCCTGGTTGTGTCAGCTCTTGTTTCCATCCCTTATGCCATCATTGGCCTGACTTACGTCCAGTATGTTCGTACTATAACCGAACAACGGAACTTAACGAAGAAAAAGAAGATAAAAATCGTGATAAACATCTGTGAGCACCCAGGCTTGGAGGGGAAGATCTAGCAATATGAGAACACTCTTTAAAGACCTGGGATTGTAGGACGAGAACTCACTAACGAGGACCCGTCCAATAGATCTACCCGGGTCGCAGTAACGTCAGGAGCTTACAAAGTACTGACCCCCATTATTTTTCAGCATAAGATTAAGAACGACACATTATTGTCGTTGATTTTACGTTCCACCGTATAGATATTCCTCTCGAGACAGTGTGGAAAAGAAAATCGATCGGAATAATCCAGATTAATATGTGCGGCTTTCACATAAAGAACATTCTGGAATGAAAAAAGTTAGATTTACTGAAGCAAAATTATAATGAGAAAATGCTTTGTAAAAATTTCAGGTTTCCAACAACCTTTTAAGACCTAAATTAATTCGTGTGGACATTGAAAATATTTTGTATTCTGAATGCACACAATGTATTATTAGAAAATTATTGGTGTTTTTTATGTACGTTTTTTCCAAATTATAGATGAGCTAATAAAAATATGTCAATCGAAGCTAAACTGGCATTAAGGGGAGACCCTTAAGCCCACCATCCACCCGCAGCTGTTATAGAGTCCTGAAGGACTCTCTGTCAGCTGCGCATAGAGGAAAGTTATTATAAATATTCCTAAGGAATACAAACTCTATGCAGATTAAGGAGGGGGGAGGAGGACGTATGGACAGAGGCCAACACGTCGTCCCCACCCCTCAGGATCCCCTCAATGCCTCTGTTTTTTTTATTCAAAAAAATATGTTAACAAATAATTTACATAAATAAACGTATCCAAATATACAAAAACATTTTCTTAAAAACTATAGTAACATAACAAACAGAACTTACACAAAACATAAGTAAAAACACGGTTATTTACCTTAAGAGAACGACGTTGGATAAAGAAGGACTCCCTGGGTGGTCAGAGGCAGAGGATCCGAATACCACCCCCGTAAGGGGAGGACAAAACAAAAGAACGTGTGCGTTCCGCTCGGAAGGAAGCACAGACCCAACTGAATGAGCATCCTACAGGAACAGTTGCCTGTCCCACCATATTTTACCCACCTAGGCGTCCGCGCATCTGAGGAGCTCCCAACGCGATACCCAAGTCCGGACAAACTGACGGAAGAGTGCAAAATTCGTACTGTTGGCCATCAGATCCACATTCCACGCTGGTCGCATGACCCCTGTCAGACCATTCAGCATCTCATCTCTGGCGTCATCTAATAGCACACAGTGCCACAGGATGTGTTCGGCCGATTGATGGCTAAGCTAAACTGGCAGTGCACAACGGAGTTTTAGTCCCAACACTTTTATATGGAAGTGAAACATGGAACCGGAAGAGGAAGGACGAAAGCCGATTGAACGCTGTTGAAATGCAATCTGTTAGACGAATGTATGGAAAATCGATGTATGACAGGGTTACGCTAATGAAATCAGGCGAGAGTGTAAATCTGAGTCAGGGATAATGGATAAGAATTAAGAAAAGGTCTCTGAGATGGTTTGGTCATGAAGAACGAACGGATGACGAAAGAATGGTAAAACTAGTATATATGGCGAAAATACGATACGGTAGCGTGAGACGAGAATGACGAAGGAAGACGAGGCATGATCAGATAAACCAAAATCTTGAATCTGGTCATGTCAAAAGCAGTCAGAACCGAAGGGCGTGTTTGACAAGATGTATGAATGTGAAAGAAGCTAAAAATGTATGCCAGGATAGACGTGCGTGGGGGTCCATTCTCTCTGCCTACGCCTTCGGTGAAATGACGTGATAGTAGTAGTAGAAGTATTATTCGAGCATCAAAAGTCAAACAAAATAATGAAGATTATACTTCATTCGTAAGAAAATTTTCTGCTATACAAGATATTGTATATTTTAAACTTTTATACTCTGTTTGGGTCTATTTAATTATACGACATTCCATTTATTATAATTTTCATAAAATATTACTCTTTTTTATATTTAATATTACTATTAAATATAAATAAGTTTAATTTTTGTGGAATACATTTAAAACTTGCCTTAAATATCAATTAAATGCGACCGGAATTTGCTTAAAAATAAACAAGCCAGCGGCCAAATCAAAAATAACGTTTATGTGTAAAGCCGACTGCCAACTTAAACAAAAAAATGAGATGTATTTAGGGATAGCAGTAATTGAAAAGGCAAACTCGGCACCTTTTCACCTTTTAATTTCGTTAGGAAGATGAGTAAATAAATCTATAATTTCGTGTGTACTTGAATTGACAATCGGATTAAAAGGGTCGAGGGAAAGATTCGCGGTGATTCATAAATCTTGAATGAAAAATCAAAGGGTTTTCGTATTTTACACGGCAATACTTTTATCATCGTGATCAATTCCCTGTACGGACCTACCCACTGGCACATAGAGCATTAGTAAACGCAATGAAAGTTCGATCGATTGCACGTACAACAATAATTTTTCCGTAAAATATACTCCTAATAAAATGGATAAAAATTAAACGTATGTAATGTTTTAGTGATTAAAACAAAAACTCTTAATGTGTCTGTCATGTTCAAATGAAGAACGATTACAGTGAGATGTTTTATTTATTTATTTTATTTTATTAGTGTATACACGGCATAAATGCCTTTTATAAACATAATCATAAATACAATTAACATACAGTGCTCTATTACAAAATTATGAAATAATACAATAACAATATATCTAACTTTGGAAATTTAATACTTAACATACTTAGGTAGAAAAATAATAAAAATATACATAACGCGGTATATTCGAAAAAGCAAAAATCATTAATCATTGATTTGTTGGTATTGTTGCAATGTATATTGAATGCCCTAGGAATAATACTAACTGTCTCCTGATAAGAACTCAGGGGTTCTCAACCGTTTTCAAAAATAAAATATAAAAATAAACAAAATAATAAACTTTTAGAATGTTTCTTGAGAGTTTGTAATCCTCTTTTTATTGTAAAATTATTAATTTGCAAATATAACATATTTGACAGTTTTGATGTGGGTAGTACATAAAAATTCGATATTCAGTCGGTGGATGTCAATTTATAAAACTCAAGCGAAAACCACCATAAAAATGGCTACTTCAAAATAAATAAATAAAATAGAACTCACCACTGTCACCAACTACATCTCAAACTACCGAAGATATATCAAAATTAATAAAAATGCTACAAATAGAAATAAAAAAAATTGCGGGTGGATACAAATAAAAATAAAAATAATAAAAATTGAAGATGAAAGATGGGATGCAATAAAAAAATAATATGGAAACCGTCAAAACTTTCAGCAAATCATTCGATTTTTTTTCCAAAAATAATAGTTGAATTAGAAATTGAAAAAATATAATGAAATCCTATTTAAAAATTACGCAGGAAAACATGTTTACACAATTTTCAAATTTAATTTGAAAATACAATTAGTTTTTCTAAATCCATTTCACGTGTTTTTATCGGTATTTTTAAGTATGTGATATTTCTCTATTATTTATCAATCAATCGATTTTGTAAAAAAAACTTTAAGATATAAGTGGACTTGGTTTTTTTTTCCAGTAAAAGATAACATCCAACTCTAAAAGAATTAGAAGATTTGTCTAAACCGATTAATGCAAAATAGTATTTAATCTAATTATTGAACCACACCTTAATTTTTGTAGCAGCATATTATTTTTATCAAACCAAGAAATTAAACAAAATAACCGTTTTAGAATATAAAACTTCAAGAAATATTGTGGAAAAAAAACCGATACACAAGTGTTAATTTGATGTTAAGTGAATCAAAAGTACTGACATATAAGCAAATAATATTTTATATACAATGATATTTGTGAATTATATATATTTTTTTTAAAACAAAATTTTGGAAAAAAAATTATCAAAGCCAACATGAACATGATTACAATACCAGATGGGTAAACATCAGACTCCCATTAAAAGAAAAGGCAAGGTAACAAAATTCAATTTTATATAAAGCGTTTGATTAAAATTATTTATTTACAATTCTTGATGGAATTCTTCTTGGGAGTAAAGATTGGACAAATTAGAAAAAGCTGAATATATTAATTAACATGTAATTGTCCTGGTTCATATATAGGACAAAGCGGGAGAGCAATCAAATATAGACTGAAAGAACATTTAGCTTCACATAGATTAAATAACGTTATATCAAACTATGCATCACATTTAAATTAGTTAAAACATCATTTTGACGAATTAAAAGACATAAAAAAAAATCGTTTATGACATAAAGGTCCTAAGTCAGATAGATTAGAAATTTTAGAAATAAATAGAATAAAAAATAATACCTGAAGAGTTTTATTATATCAGCAGATAGAATTCAAAAATTCACCCTTATTAGTCCTCTTTGTTGGATCCTGTATATTGTAGTAAAACAATAAATATTTTCATAGAATATAATTTTCTCTTACAATACACCGCCAATACATGTTTTAATAGTTTGTCCCACTCTGTTTCATAGAAATATTACGCATTGAATCTCTTTCAACTTATATTTAAACGTACCTACACTTAAGATAATGTTTAGTTTTAAATAAATTATCCTTACACTGTATAATGTTTACCAGTCTGAAGATGCCGATTAGAGGGTGAAATCGCTAATTGGAAGAACAAGATAGTAGAAGTGTACCGAGTATTTTTAATTAGTAACCAATGTGTAAATATAAGTTATTGCGTTATTATATAAGAAGAAAAAAAATCAAAATTCGAAGAGAAAGTTAATCAATATTTTTTAAACGACTAATAATGAAATAAATTTACATTGTAATTAATAAATCACACATAAAAATATGTTTATTTCTGCCAAGTTTCAAAATTTATTTACAAATAAAAAAAATCAAAATCTCAAAATTTTCAACCTTTTATACTCACGAAATGTTGGTTCATGTTTTTTACAAGTTTTAAACGGCTTAACTAAGTATGTCGTATGTTTCCAAAAAATAAATCGCTTCTTAAACGTCTTTTCAATTTTTTCGTCGATAAAAATCACTTACTTGTGACAGTGATAAATGTGGGGGCTTAAAGGGGCCAAATATTTAAATGGGTCAATACAGAAATGGAATATTTTGACTTTAAAAGGACCGTCATGTAGGAAGGTAAATGAAATCTATTGAAGAGAAATGTAGAACAGAAAAATAAGAAGGTGAAGACAAAAAACGAAAAGCATAATGCACCACAAAAAATGTTCTTTAAATGTTCCTTTAAAATGTACAAAAAAAATTGTTCAAAATTACTCAGAACTGTAAAATTACAAAATCATTTTAAACAGTATTGTCGATTCGATTTGTTCCTACAGCAAAAACCAGCGTACAAACATCAAGCGGAGTCAAAACTCTTGGGTTAAAGATGACGCACTTTCCATGTCTGCCTAGAGCATGCCATTACCATACTCAACATCATTTTAAATACATACTTTCTTAATTTTTTTTTAAAGCCAATTAACAGGCTTAAGTAAGCCCTAACAGATTGGCATTAATGAGTAATTCTTAATCTAAACATTCTTAAAATCTACTTAAATTAACAAAGTGTATAATTAACAAAAGGTATGTACATAGCATAATCTAGGCGGAAATGGCTAGTGTGACATCGCGAGTCAGGAGAGACAACACCGCTTGCTTCTTAAATGCCTGCCCTTGCTGTAGGAACACATCGACAGTACCGTTTAGTGAGATTTCGTTCACTGTTCTGAGGTTCCTTGGCCGAGGGGAAAAGAATCCGATGTTAGTTTTATAATTTCCCACAGCAAAGACAGGATTAGTACGCAAGTTACGGCGAGGTACATTAAGGTTTATCTGAGCAAGGATATCATGGGCATCTATTCAGTTTGGTATTAATGTGTGCAAGAATATCAAACGAGTCAAAATCCTTTCGAATTCTAAACTAAAGATATGAATGTACTCTAGACGATCATAATAGTTGATACTAAAGATTCGCGTTTTTTTTATGTATATTTACCGCTTTTAATGTCCCTATTACCGTCAGTGCACCTCAACATATATGATCAATTTGTTTGGCATCTCCAATCTTATTTTCCCGATTCTGACAGAAAATAAACACGTGGAAGAGTTGAAACGTCGATAACATGAGAAAATCTTATAATAATAATAATGTTTGGATAATTTATATAGCGCTATTTGTGAAAATCACCTCAAGGGCGCTGTACAATAAATAAATATCCCAGCACGTCGTGCAGCTACAGAGCGCATGGACGGTTGGGATTCTAGTTCCTCGTCTCCAATTATGATTTATAACAATTATAATATAAAGGAGCTAGATAACAGCACGTCTTGCAGCTACAGAGCGCATGGACAATAAGAAATCTAGCCCCTATTTACATTTTTATTTTTTAAAATTTTATTTGACAATGAAGTTCAGAGTTTAAGTGACATTTCAAAAAACGAGATAAAAAGCAAATTTATAAAAATAGAAGTTAGATAATAACAAGTCTTGCAGCTACTGAGCGCACGGACGGTTGAAATTCTAGACCCCATTTACTAAATTTAGATATTTGATAGTTGATAACATTTATATAATATGATAAATATAATATTATAGTTAACATTATAAAAAGTCTTGCAGCTACAAAACGCTTCGACAAATGGAATTTTAACAACATAAAAATGATTTTAAAAAGTTAACAATAAAAAATAATTATAAAAAACACAATAATAATACATTGAGCAAAGAACTAGTAAGTATAGTAATTAAGTGAACATGTAACAGCATAAAAAGTAAAATATAAAAAAACTAAACGAAGATAGCATTCCTTAACTTATTATTAAGGTTAACAAGATGATAGATGATACTCGAACTCGAAGGATTGCTCTTTTATTTTGGTATGCAGTTTTCAGGATCTATTGTCCTTTTCCTAAATAAAAATATAACAAAGTAAAGTTGAAAATAATTTAATATAAAAATAAAGTGGCAAGTATAACAAGTTTAACTAGGTAGTAATGAAAAATAAAAATAATGCTACAGTAATACTTAATAAATAAGAAGATTGTTAGAGCAATATGAAAACTCAATTATCTAAATAACACATTTATTTTATCAGTTGGCTGAAAGAAGTTGCCATATGGCAATAAATCCACGAATATATCATTTATGCTCACCTTAAAATAAAAAAATAAACCAAAATACGCACCCAAGGAAACAAAGTCAAATCTAATAATATATTCTAAAATAAATTCACTGCTTTTCTAAAAAAATAATGAGTGATATTACATTTGGTGATATAAGTTGGTTCGAAAATTGTCACAATTTTTTTTGTGTTTTAATAAGGTGTAAGGCGATTATTCTTACGCTACAGATGTCAGTCTAGGAATAATTCAATATTTCACATTTTAATTGCCATTTCTTTTTTTAAAATAAAAAAAATGTTTTTGCATTCTTATGATTAACCTAAATATTTTGATTTCGGTGTCATTTTCTTTCAGTTCTAAACACCCGGGTTAAAAGTAGTAAACAAGTTGTGGGGGCGGTATTTGATCTTCGGACTTTCTGCTCGGGAGTTTGCAACACCACGACCCTGCACATTTTCGTATAAAAACTTGATTTTACATAGGCATTTGCAAATAACCCAGTTAACTTTCCATTGTTTTCGGGACCTGAAAGTCCTGCTTTTTTTAGTTACGACTATTTTATCGGATGTTTGCTGATGAATTGCTGTTTTGAGTATGCTGCTGTTTTACATTAATTCAAAGAAGTATTTTTCTTCGTTAAGACATGCTTGGTGTCACAATTGCAGTGACATTTCTCATAGTCTATTTGTGGCTTTGTTGACTCAGTAATCCACTCTGATTCGCTATCAAATAATTAAATAATTCCTATCTCCGCGGGACGCTGCGGAAAATAAGACGAGATAACGAGCGAAGGTAATTTACATACAAGAAAGACAGCCTAATGGATTTAAACTTGTGTACAAATTGTGTATTTTTATTTTTTTTAATATTTATTTATACGCTCTACAAACTTTTACATTTATTAGCAATACATTCAAGTGTAGCAGTGTACCATAAGCATATAAATGAAGTTAAAAGTAAGTATAACAGAAGAAAGACAAAACACTAATAAGTTGAAGTAAGGAAATGTACCTACATTACATTTTTTTTTTTTTGGTATGTGTATTTTTGTACATACACAAATTTGGATTTCTCCCGAGGGGGGAATATTATAAAAGGGTAGGAATATTGATAAAAAAATATATACCTACTCCCCCTCGGGAGAAATCCAGATTTGTGTATGTAAAAAAATACACATACCAAAAAAAAATAATGTTGTGTAATAAGATCTGGTCAAAAATATAAGTATAAATAAATTGCAGAATCATCTGCAGGCGATTACTAGTACTTAATTTAACTCGGAAGAGTCTTAAAATACATAAAATAAAGTAATATGCTAATTAAAAATACTTAACTTCAATATCAATACATAGATGGTGCTCCAACACGCTAGTGAATGGTTTCTCATTTAATAAGATATATACAAGAATCAAAATGTTACCTGTGTCGATATTCGCTAATAAGCGGAATGGGGAATGTTGTAAAACGTAAAGTGGCCACTCAACCCAGCCAATGACAGGTCATAAGCCCTGTAAACGCTCGAATATCGATAATCCTGAATTTGAAAAAATTCTACCTCATCTCTGTAGGAATATTGATAAAAAAATATGTACCTACATTATTGAATTCGCAAACCATCAGATAGAAAAGAACTAGAATTTTAATAAAGACACTGGATTAAAAGTTCTTCATTTTGAAAATAAAATATTAAATTCAGACTACTTCAAAATCTTAGAAATTCAATAAAAAAAGAAAAAATATATAAATTACCTTCTCATATTTAAATAAACAACATTACAAAAAGACTTTTCTTATTACCTCCATCAGTATAAATGTTATATTTATTATTCATTCGTAAAATAAAATAGGATATATTTAATTAGTAAATCAAACCTTGATAAAGAAGCTCTTGTAGCTTTAAAACCAGTCGGTAGTAAAAAAAAAAATATTCAAAAAAAAAGTTATTTTTTTGTTTATTTTATTTAATAAAATATTACATAGTTTTACATTTTTAACAGCAGAGAGAAAACATTTTGAGAAGGGGGTTTAAGTGACATTCACTAAAATTAAAGAGCTGAGGAAAGGAGAAGTTTTAAGGGTTTTTTATATACTTTTAAGCTAATCAACAGGTTTATGAAAGCCCTAATAGATTAGCAATAAAAGTAAGATATGTACAATACATTGAAATTTTAAAAAATGCGTTTTCAGGAGAAGTGTACAAGTTTGGATTTTGTCTGAGGGAAGAGACCATTGCATTGAGAGATACACTATTAAGCGTGTTGTCCAGATATTTATTACAATTTATATTCATGCATTAATTGTTATTTTTAGTGTCCTTTAATAATATGCATGCTTGAACTTTCTATTATGTTGGATGGATTCTAAGTGTTGCCTGCGCTAGCACTGAGATTGTAAAATTCAACCTTTATTTTCATTACTGTATCATATTTTATTGAAATCGTTATATTCTTTAATTTGTATACAAAATAACGTGCTACTGAAGTGTTCTCCAACCCCTTGAAAGTATCGTACTGCTGGTCTCGAAATTTCGATCGCAGCATCTCGAAAATCTCGATATTGAAAATGTCTCGCGGCTCAGGAAATTACAAAACTCAAGTCTAAAATGGAACTCCCATTTGCAATGAATGAAAAACTTTTATAAAATAAGAGCCTTTATGCGAGACTCACATGAAAATAGGAAAGTTTATGGAAATCAGCCCCTCTGTGAAATATTTAACAGTCGTTCTAATTACTAATGACTACATTCACACGATAAAATCGAATGTTCTACAGAACTCGTTCGTTTTCGCAACGATAAAGCAAGAAAATTACACCTTCGTTACGGACTTCGGTACGATTTTCTCAGAACTATGGCGATTTTATAGCTTTTCTTTCTTGAAAATCATTATTGTTAGGCTATTGTGTCATTATAAGAACTACTTAGTTACACTTAAGACACGAAACCAAACAAAGGAGCCCTTACTGGACATATGTGATTTAATTTTTCTTTTCAAACTTCTAAGTTGATTCGCCGTACCTTTTACAAAATATTTGTTCCCGTTTTTCTCTTCGCTATACCAGACTAAATTCCCTTTTTATTGTTAAAACAATTATACCTCGAATTCATTCATTAGACGTACCTGTAGAAATTATAATGGACTCAGTATTGATGCAGACATTAAATTTTTAACGGCGCGTTGCATTTATACAGAAAATTTCTACATGAAGTTAATAATTTGAGATAGTTGGTAAATGTGCATCATGAGTGGTTTATGCTATGTATATGTCCTGCATGTAATGTATATGTTCGTGTATGTTTTATATGTGCCTTCATGTGTGTGTGCATAGATGGCTTGGAGTGGGGATTCGGTATTTTTATTTACTACCAATGATAACCTCCATGGAAAACGCAAAACAACTATTCTTCTCTCACTTGAGTTTCTTATTTGTTTTTTTTTATCACATTCCATGTTTACATTTTTTGCATAATTTATGAAAACTTAATTGGTTTTTTTGTGTTAGAAAATTGTTATTTTTAATACTTATTATGTATGACTTTATGTTTTCGGAATAAAAAAAATAAAAAATATCGACGGCTCAGCTCCATAAAGAAATTACAAAAAAAAAGTGTTGTGTTATATTAATCATTGTTATATTAATCAATCAAATTTAAAAAAACCATCCTTTCCATTTTACCGAATATGCAACTCATAAAAATTATAAGTTTTCTCTTATTATATAAATGTTTTCATATGTATACAGCTTACCACA